>NC_070642.1:7990241-8290241 GCF_947347685.1 Pleuronectes platessa
TGGTTTAAAAACTGGGGAAATGATTTCTTCTACCTCCAAGGCGACATTGTGGTTTTGATATTTTGATGAAATATTTAAAAACAGCTGAAAGCATTAACTTTGTCTCTTGTATTTAAAGTATTTCTTTGCATAATTCTTCCCACCTTTCTAGCAATGAGGATGTATTGTTCAGACAACAGAGCAAGAGAAGGTTTCTAATAAACACAGACACACACAAGAATTTCTACACGTAAATTGCCCGCATGCACGCCCAATGCCCCCCCGCCTGTGCTCGTCAGCACGGCCTTTATTTGTCACAATGTCAGCCAGGACTTGGCCTTTATTAGATGCTCCACTCTCTCTCAGTGTTTTCAAAAAACAAACCAGAGAGGCTGCTAATTAAGGGCAAGGCTGCTGTTTGAGTTTAACCGAAGAATCCTCATTAGTTTGCCAGGCGGTAATTAGAGAGAGGGAGAGGGAGAGAGCGAGAGGCTGGCTCTGCTCACGGTGCTGTACATCACCGAGGATTTAATGATTCTTCAGCCAGTCGTATGGTGCTTAATGGTTTATATCAGTAGATTAAATATGTTATTTGTCTCTTTGACAGAGAATGATTAAATAATCATCTCAGCTGATTACAATAACAACAGGGCATATGTTAAATAATTCACTGATAAATAAAAAAGAATAAATTATCCTCCTTTCCCGAGCCCTTTTAGAGGAGGTGGTTTTGGTTCGGTCCTATTTGCAAACTCCCGAGCAGTTTGTTTGTGGGAACACGATCTGACCTCGATCCGACCCAGCTCCCCGGAGCTAAACGGCTCCATGTGCTTTGCATTCTGGGAAGCAGCAGAGCACGCAAACTGTAACAGTTTGTGTACAAGCAGCAGCCGACAAACATCTGAACAATAAGTGAATGTTCTCGTGTGGACTGTAATGATGCATTTTGGTTCACTTGGATTTTTCTCTGTTTGAAAGGACACCAAGATCCAGATGATGGAACTTTCCATCCATGTGAGCCACTTATACGTCTTCGACACCAAATTTCAAAGGTATATGCAGGTGTTTTATACGAAGGTAATATGCAACCCTTTCCCATTACTACTCAAGGAGTTTGCATGTCTGTCTTTTGACATTGCGTCATGTTCGTCTTTGTGATTGCACCAAATTTCCTTTCCAAATTAGCACGTTCACCCGGGTGTCATGTTTCCATCACTGCCGATCGGAGACAGAGCTCATTAAAACCTGTATCTACTGTGGAGTCCTTTGACCAAGAAGTGAATGCCAATTTGATCTATTCCCATTGCAGTCAAAAGCGAAATAGTGGGTGTTTGTCAGGGGGTTTTACCAGAGGAAAAGGGGTTATGGATTGTGGCATTGTGTGACAGGCCTCCCAAGTCACAATAATCAGCTTACGGTTCTTAAAAATTCTCACAGTCACTTTAATCCTCAGCGAATGCTCATCAAAGCAGAGTGTTGACGATATCCTCACTATTTATATCAAAGGTAATTCTCTGTTCTGAATCAGCCCATGCTCATCGCTGCAGTTTGTGTGGGGAGATGAGGAGATGGAAATCATCTCTTGGCTGGGAAAAGCCAGCGGACCTCAACTGGCCAATGAGAGTGGACTGCCAGTTGCCCACCTGGTGACTAGGCCTCTGTGTGGGCGGACACGGCGTAGAGGACACTGCTGCTTCCCTGTCTCTGTGGGAGCATGCACAGACACACTTTCACTTTCATATGCATGCAGCCTTAATACAGTTCTGTGCCAAGGCAAATAAATGCTGGGCTTCCTTTGATTGACATATTTCCTCTGCAGAGTTCTTTAATATAGCAGTATAAGATTGTAATATAATATAGTTTGTTTACATATAGATATAAATAAATATGTGTATTTATATATATATAAATAAATACCATTCATCATGTATATCTGAGAACAAATAACATAGTATTACTTACATAAATTAATTTGATGTGTGCCTTCATTTTTGTCCATGTCCTATCCACAAAGATGGAGGAGGTGGGCGTCTATGACGTGTACTGCAGCCGGCCACCAGGGGGCATTCAAGATGTTGAACAATTTAATACAGTTTATTGTGTTATCCCTCTTAATCTGGTAATTTTAGATTTGATGAATTAACCATAATTGCCCTGCTGTCGTATATTATACCTTCTTTTTTCTTCCTCCATCTTTATGTTCTTTGTCTGTGGAAGCACAGAGCGACCACTTCATTAGCCTCAACAGCACATTAAAGAATTGGTTCATAATTTTCAAGTCTATATTAAACACTCTTGTGCCCGCACGAGCAATGAAACAGATTTTACTTTACCGTCAAATCATTTCTTTTAGTCATTAAAAGTCAAAGTCAATGTAGTCGTTTTAGTGTAAAATTTCATCCATGCTTTTCCATGTTGAGCTAGAGCAGAAGAATAGTGACAAAGAAAATGAACTTCAAACCAATAAAAAATTGTTAATATGGCGGGCACTCATTTGATTTGTGTTAGCATGCTGACCCTTAGCATTGACCTCTGTAGAGTCTCATAGATCTGCCTGCATGACTGTAAACTATTAGCAAGGATGTTGATGCATAGTAAACAGAGACTAAACTCCGAAAACCCTCAAGGATAATATTCAATGCCTAGTTGTTATACATTCTATTACAATGTACAGCTAATGTAGTGCTATGTGCTAACTGAAAATACAGGTGATTGCAAATTAAAATCTTCAGGTCTTCTGAGCTTGTTTCTTGTCTCTGATTGGCTCTATAAGCCGCTAATTATTTACAACTTCATCTTTGGAATGAGTCTTGAGTATTGATTACTGTTTGGGATCTCTGCTCCACGTGTTCGGGTGGGCCTATGGCATTTTGCAGAAAGGCCTCAGAGTGGCATTGAGAACAAGGCCTTTTCATCCCTGACAGTTGGCCCTCTGTCAATCAACACAACTCCGGATTAGCCAGTGCTGACGGGTTGGCCGACCGACCCATCCTGGGAATGAATGCTGTGCCCTTCCCACACTGTCGCCTGTCAGCACCTTTCACATACAATATACAAATGCGGAGGCTCTCCATTCCCAGCTCCCTGCTGTCTCCTCCAACTACTACCCCTTGACAGCAGGATCTTTTTTTTTTTTTACCCCCACAGCACAAAATGTGGCCCACGGCTCGTCACAGCAGGACGGAAAAGGTCTGAGTCGGCTTGTTGCCTCAGCTTTCTTGGCACTCGAATGTACTGTCGATGCAGAGAGAACTGACAGAGAGAGGGAGAGGAAGACAGAGAGGTGGTTGAGGCTGAGGGGGGGGATCACACAGACTCAGCGAACAAATAAAGGACCTAAGCATAAACCACGCTGTCACAATACGTCTGCCTAATTGAATTGTTCCTGGCAGTGCTGAGAGAGGGCAGACCATTTTAAGTTTAGCGTTATTGAATTATTAAACCAGAAAAGGAGGACGGTATAACATTTAGGGGAGCATTCTCCTCCCCAGAACGCTGAGGGAGCAGTGAGTGGTGCGACTGTCCAACTGTATGTAGTGTAACAAGACGTGGAAACAAAATGACTTCACAAAATTGTACTTCACAGAACTGCGTCAGAATAGATCGCCGCGTCCGCAGCGCCGGAGCCCCGAGCCTATTTGCCGTAATGGCTCCTTTTGTGTCAAGGTACATTTGAGCCAACTGTATTTTGTTCAGACGTTGCGTATATTGGCAATGAATAATTGAAGAGTCAGGCACGTGTGTAGATTGTTATGAGCATGTGTGCACGAGTTGCTGAATGTGTGTGTGTGTGTGGGGGGGTCTGTTTAGACAAGGGAGGGGTAGAAGTTGGATTTGAAGCAAACAAATCTTTCGTCTGGACAGGACGATCTCCGGCCAGTCTCCCTTTCATGTGCGGCTTCTATTGCACATTTCCATCACACACTAATATGTAATTCATACAATCTGCCATCAAGGCCAAGGGTGCATTACAAGCGTCCACCTCTGTGCCCACGGGGGCCGCAGAGCAGCAGCCGTCCTGATCCCGTCTCATCTGCAGTGCCTCCCCCAGCACCACTGCATTATGTTGCATTTGCATCATGTTGCCTCTGCATTGGCTCTGCAAGGCTGCCCCTCAACCCCCTCATTTCACTCCCTCTCCTCTTCCCCCTCTCTTCTCCTTTTTTTTTTTTTTTTTTATATATCTGCCCCCCTACCCTTCCTCCTCAACCTTTTCTCCAGCGTCATGCTGGTGCCAATCTGCAGGGGCTTGGTAGTGAGCTGCTGTGCAGACAGGGCAGGACGGGGCAGGGCACGGCTCGGTCGATCTGCAGCAGCAGCAGCAGCAGCAGCGATGGTGTTTGAAGTGAAGGTAGTGGTGTGTAGTGTCCGTGTATAGGCAGGGAATATGCAATGAGCCCAGAAAAGATTACGTTGCGGTAAAAAAAAAGAGAGAAAAAAAAGGGGGGAAATACATCAGAGGAAATCCCTAGCAGGAGGATCCCGGCTCAGCGCTTTCTCCCTGGCACCACCCTCTGCCTCCCTCTCCCCTTCCCATCCCTCTGCCTGGTTTTTCCTCCCTTCCCCCTTTTTCCTCATTCCCATCCTGTCTCTTTGAATTGGTCTCTGTGCATTGATATTTTCTTGCGATTCTTTTTCTCTCTTTGTTTTTTCAATCCAAGGGGGTTTTATCCCTGTTGGAGGAGCGGGTGACGCAATCCTCTGCCACTCCAGTCCCCTGCCTCCTCTGCACGTGTGTGTGCATACATGTGAGTGGGCGTATTTGCCTTTTGCATGTATGCGCATTTGTTCTTCCTTTACATGTGTTGTATGGCATCATGAGGACGTGGCTATCCACAGCAAAAGCTCTACTGGCCCCTCTGACTATCACTTTGTCTCTTGTCGCTGCCTGAACACACTGTATCACAAAGGGAGGTTTGCACAACAGGTGGATTTCCATGTTAGCGATTGTGCCAACGGTGCTGATAATGGTGGCTGTTATGTAGATAAGCCTCTTGGTGCGTGTGGGGCCCCATGTAGCTAATGGGTGCTGGTGCCTTCACCCCCGGGGGCCTGGAGTCTTTTAGCCCTTGGCCAAAACCAGTCGTCTGCACTCCTGGGGCTCAATAGACGGCATGCTGTTCTGCCAGGCCTTTATTAAAGGGCTGTTTGTATTGCCTGCTGTTTTTTCATTAGGTGGAATCTTATATCATCGCCTCTGAATATTGCATGAGGTTCAGCGAGGCTTGGTTGTCGTGACACCGCCATAATATTTCACAACAATCAAAGATGGATGAGCCTATTCTTCTAGGTAAATAGAGAGAGGCCGGGCACAGCTGAGGAGAAGCCCAAAGATGGTGACGGCGACACTGACGCACCGTAAAGGAGGCTGGAGGAGGAAGGGACGAAAAAAAGAAAAAAAACAGAAGATTGATTGCAGTCCATAAAAACTAAAACGCAGTGTCAGACAAATGGAGCAGGCAAGAGATGAGAGAGAAAGGTAAATGAGGGGGAAAGGAGAGGGAGAGGACAAGAGAGGGAGATGGAGTGGGAAATCTTAGACGATGGGGCTATTAGAGGGTTGGGAGGAAGAGAGAGACCCACGCTGCTCCCAGTAATTGAAAAGGCACCGGGACTGATTTAGAGAGGAGCTTAGTTGGGGTTTGTTGGGATGGGGAGGGCGCTGCATTGCAGAGCGCAAGGACCTAGGAACCGCCAAGCCCCCTGCAGTGCTTTGCTCTAGCACCTCTACAGTCTTCATTAGCTCAACACGGTGAAAATGACCCTCCGAGGCCCATAAGAAGCAGTAAGGCATACAAAGACAGTATGGTTCGATCCATACGAAACAATTACAGGTGTGTGTTCTGTTCTGCCATGAATAATACAGGGAAATAAAGAATTAGAGGGGACCAGGGCTTCACGGGGATCAGATCAAATACAGGTGTAAAAGGTTGATCAGACGTTCTTCATTACACGATTCTGTTTCTCTACCTTTACATTTAACAAGAATCGGCCTATTCCATTTATTACCGTGTGTGTGTGTGTGTGTGTTTGTGTGTGTGTGTGTGTCTGTGTGTGTGTGTGTGTGTGTGTGTGTGTGTGTGTGTGTGTGTGTGTGTGTGTGTGTGTGTGTGTGTGTGTGTGTGTGTGTGTGTGTGTATGAGAGAGAGAGGGAGAGAGAAGAGTAGAAAGTGCCAGAAGCCTCCCTATATTGATGTGGTGCCTTGCTCAGTTCACCTCATCCACTTCCTTAACTTTCTAATACAGCTGGACACTACACCAATAAACAGGGCTTCATGTCATCAAAAAAATGCCTGGTTTGCACCTGCCTACACACACACACACACCCACACACACACACACACACATACATATATATATGTACAGGCTACAGACCCTCTCATATACACACACACTCTTGCTGTATGTCATGGGCTTGTCTCAGAAGTGTGCCTGTTCTTTCCAGGGGCGCTGATACGTGATACCTCTGCCCGGTCAATCCTTCTCGCATTACTGCCTCCGCAGTGTGCTGCTTCATTTACACGTGAAATATTGATGTTCTTAATTTAACCCCCAGGGGGCTCAGGTGTCCCCTCCTCCCCTGAGAGGAGGGTAAGCCTTTTCTAGAGAACCATGCAGCAAGCCCCAACGCAGAAGCAGAAACCTATTCCGTCTATGGGATTGGTTGACATGATGCCTTTAGCGGAGGCTCATTGGCTGGCTGGCACATAGAGCGGCAGCACAAACCCACCAGCGGAGTCGTATCCCAGTGGGTTTTTCTCCTTCTTTTGTATCCCACCTGTTCTGCGTATATGTGCTTGTATTTTGTAGGGTTGCTACCTGTGCTGAGTGTGTTCAATGTTTAATGCTGTCATGTTGTGGTGTTGAATGGAATATGTTTCTGATGTGGTAGGAAGCTTTTTGTCATAACATCTATGTTCAGTATTCAAACGCCCCACTTGTCAACCTTGACCATTTTTTCTAACCATCAATTGCAGCAAATGGTCCAGTTCAAGGTCATTGGTGCTGTTGCAAGACAGCGTAGAATCCTGATATTTCATTATCAAAATTTTTTTTAAATAAAAATACCTTTTGGCCAATCACATGCCTCAAGCTTAATTAATGAGGCTCAAAAACTGCTACAAGATTCAACTAGCTACTTTTAACTTGAGCAACAACGGTACTGCAATTCTACAATAAGCAAACTAACTCATAGTCATAGACTTTATATAAAGAATATATATATAACGCATCTCCACTCCCCCACTCCCCTCCCGCTTAACAGAAATGAAGCCCCAAAAATCCTGGATATGATAGTTGCCATCTTGTGCCGATGACATCACTTTGAGCCAGTCTTTGCAGCAGCTATCGGGGGACAAAGCCGTGGTATCTAGGTTAACATACGCTTGACCGATAGCGGGTCAGTCTCAGCTGTCAATCATGACGTTTCATCCTGTTTTTATAGCATCAAATTAGCAACGAAAAAACATTTTATCAAAAAAATGTACACTTGAACAAACATGAGTGGGATAAACTAATTTTGTCCCATGTCCTATCCACTAACATGTAGTAGGGATTTATTACCTATATCACGGCCACTTTTGGGCAACCATCATGTCATCTATTGTTATATAGTCTATGGAATCAGTATTGAACCTCAGCTTTTATGTAGTGAAACAATGCTACATATTCTTTCAACCTAGCCTGCTAGCTAGCTGGGATGGGTTTAAAAAGGCTGCTTGTTGTCAAACTGAGGAGCAGCTATAGAGTCAGGAGTCGTCCTAAAGACAGAAGGACCCAAAACTAAAAACTGAGGTGACAGGCACTGCAGATTGTTCAACTGTTATTAGGATATAAAATGTGATGTGAGAAAAACATGTCTGTGAAAATACCATTAGTTAAGAAAGAACATGTGAGAAAGATAGTTTTGAAATGGAGATATACCTTTTGATGATAATAATAATAATAGTAATAATAGGCTTACTTTTTGTAATTTATTAAATGATCTCATAATTTATTTAGTCCTCTTCATTCACTTTTATTTTTATTTATATATTTAACATTGGACATTAAAAAGAGCAGTGTTATTTTCCTTTAAATGTAAAGTCTAAGGTTTGAGCACTGGACCCGTTGAGGTAACCAAGAGCAGCAGTGCTTCAGTCCCAGCTGTCAATCTACTTAACGTCTCTTCTTATTGGCTGGTGTGGTGCTGCAGGGAGGGGCCAGTGAGAAGGGCTCAGTGAGTCGTTTGCCTGGATTTATTTCAAAATAAAACCCTAGAGCTACAATCAGGGCTGGGCTCCTTCTTAGTCACTCTCTCCTCTTCAAATGATATGATTAATGCAGGAAAGGCTCGTTCCCCAGCAGCTAATCTGTGACTAACATAAGATATTGTGCGTGGAATGCAAAGAATTTCCTGACTCCCTTATCTGTGTAAAAAGAATGAGGTGTGTGTATCCTTCAATGTGAGGGCAGGGCTCTCTTCATGATTTATCTTGCCTAGTTTATGTGTAGGCTGGTGGAGCTGTCTCAAGTCTATATTTGCTCCTTTCCAAACATGGTCAAATTACACTCCAAATATAGTAAAACCATTTTGTTCTGACTTGCCCTTTTGAACATTTAGGTAGCATGCTGCTGGAGGTGAGGGAGACAGGTCTCTGCTTGTCTGTACTCTGTGTGTGTCTGTTAAAAAGTGCACACGGCAGTGGTGTTGTGGCCTGGTTTGCCTTACTAGGACAAGCCAACATCGGCAGATGCAGGAGGGTTTATTCAAACTCCCACTTGCCTTTTCACAAACCCCCAACATCCCAGTTCCAGCATGCTGCTGTTACCTAGCAACCGGCTGTGTCTTGAGAGAGAAGAGAGCGTCATAGATGTGTATGTATATCCTCGGCTGAGAGCGAGAGCAAACACTCTGCTGCCTCTCCCTCCCCTGTGGGCAGCTCACTCACTCTCTCCACAACCTCACTGCCATTTAATGGGGGACAGTATGAATCCTGCCTCTGCTCGGCATCACCCAGTGACAGTGCACATGGAGAGAACCGTGCTTATACTCATTTGATACATGTATCTGCTCGGTAAACAACATACAGACTTCTTATTGTGTCTTTATAGATGATTTTCACAATCAGGCTTTAACAAAAATGACATTAAACGCAATAAAGTTCATGGTCTTTTATTTGAAAAAAAAAATAAAGACTAGCATGTACAACTTGGAATGAATGTAAACTGAACTCAGATGAACAGCTGCGAAGACTGGTGCACTGACACTCCTAACAGCATGCGCTGTAAACACAGTACACCCCTCACTACGCTTTTGTCTGAGTCGAGAAACAGAAGAAGAAAAAAAGTGAAGGCCAGTGATTCTCTCTTGCAAGAAAAGAGGACAGACACTCCATCTCAGCGAAAAAAGAAAAGAAAAAAGAAAAGAAAGCTCACCGTAAGACTCTTTAAGTCCCCCTCCTTTTAAAAGGGCAGGACGCACAACTACTAAGATGGCCGTCCAAATAACATAACAAAAACAAAAGAACATGCCAAACATTTGAAAATGTATTTTTTGTACATTGTTTTTTTTTCTCTTTTTATCTAGCATACAATTAAGTCCCATTCCACTTTAACGCTTGAGTTAGAACCTGGTATATTCTCTCATCTTAACAGTACAGGGTTCCTCTCCAAATACAAAAAACTGTACCAAACCAACAAGAGGACAGCTTATAGTGGAATCAGCACGCTCTGGTAGCCCGGAGGAGGGATGGGGGGGCATGGGGGTTAGTGCTCCGGTCTCAAGCTGCATGCATGAAGAACAGAAAACAGAGAGAGAGAAAGAAGAGATGGCCAGCCCAGACATTTACCACTCGCAATTGGAACTGGAAGGAGTTCGCCAAATGCTTTAGCTTTAGTCTGAAGGTAGTAGTTACAGGGTTTGTTGTTATTATTTTTACTTGTTAAGTACTGATGCTAAACTGATCTCCGGGGGGAGGGGACAGGATCACTAACCATCATTTTCATGCAGATATTTTTTGTATATTTTCTTTATATTTTTTCCTGTGTGGACAGAAGGATAGATTAATTCAACATTCAATTATTTTCTATACAGAAACAGTATGAATAAATGAACATTTTTCCAAGAGGTAAGTAAAACATTTTGACTTTTTTTTTTCTTGTTTTTTCCTTTTTTTCTTCTAAGAGGGGACAGGACAGGGCGGGCAAGCTTCACTTTGCGGTCATCATCTGTACAAACTCTGCAGAGAGAGAGAGAGGGAGAGAGGGAGAGGAGAAGAGACAATGAGGTCATCAGGGTTCAGGCTTTGGTAAAGCCTGTTGCCAGGGAGAGCAAATCACCTGCTAAACTGTTAAACGTTTTATTGTTTTTTTTAATCAACTTGAGAACATCTTAATTGGTGTCCCCTTTCCAAACGGCTTTGGGTGTTCATCTCATTAAACCCATTTGATTAAAAAGCTTCTCACTGTGCTTACAGTTTTGCCGCAACACACGCAAAATAAATAAGAGGCTTTCGTTGTCTGTAGAGTACATATTCTGTCTGTGGTACAATGAGAATGGGGAAGTAAGGCACTTTTCAGCCAAGACTTACAGACTCTTCATAATATATCAACAGCCTTCTAGAAAATGAGCGCAGTCTGTCGTGTAATGTTGCCGAGGGACAGAAGGGAGGGGGATGGGAGGAAGAGAGAAAAGACTCCTGGCACACTGGTGCTAATTCAGAGGGATGACTTTCACCCAGCCCTGTTCACAGCGCTCCATGTATAGCCCCTATCTAATAACTAATATTATGTGTGGCTGGCTTATCTTGCAGCTGTCCTCAGAGAAATACACCGCTTGGAAAATGAAGTGTTCTGGTCCCCCTGTTTAATAAAAGCCTACACCGCGGCCTAGAAACTAAAGCTATTTGTGCACCGTGACATTTTAGCATCTGCTTCATTTTAGTTTTTCATGTATTTTTTACCTTCGTAGTTGACCTGTCCGTCTCCATCGATGTCTGCTTCTCTGATCATCTCGTCCACCTCCTCATCTGTTAGCTTCTCTCCCAGGTTCGTCATGACGTGACGGAGCTCTGCAGCGCTGATGTAGCCATTTCCGTCCTGGAAACATGCAGCATGGGAGCAAATGTGTAAAGAACATGTAAAACAAATCCCCAAAGGTCGACAACTGGTGGGGCAAAAAATTCCCATCAGATCAATTAATGAGCTGAGACGGTGGCAGGTGTTAAACAAGCAGCAAGTTAGACACTCATAACTCTCCACTATCAGAATAATCTTGCTTATTTTATTTACTAAATAGCTACAAGTCTTATTGGGCTCCACAGAACAATAGAAGACAATTTAACTAAAGTCCGTTTGCAAGCATACCAATACTTATTAAACTTCATTTACCTTGTCAAATACCCGGAAAGCCTCACGAATCTCCTCCTCGCTGTCTGTGTCCTTCATTTTTCTGGCCATCATGGTCAAGAACTCCGGAAAGTCGATGGTTCCATTACCTGGAATGTGTGATCAATGAGGCACATTTAATTAGCAAAAATTGCAATTACTTAAAAAGCAAACCCAGATAAGTAGAGATAGTATAACCCTGCATTTAGCTGATGAAAGTCGCTCAGCTCAAAAATATTCATGTAGCGCTCCTGTTTTACTCCCCCTCCTGTGTGTGACAGTAGCGCTTACACTAGTGTACAGGGTACAACTTCTCTCCAGAGGGGACTGCGGCAGTGACATGAGTAATCGCAGTGAGGGCAGGAGCCCTCACATCATTTTAGTGAGCACCTTCCTTCCTGTGATAAACACAGCTACTGCAGGCTGAGTGTGTGTGTGTGTTTCCCTTTCTTCCTTTAGGGAAGCCCCAGGAGGAGGCTACGTATGTTACTCAGCAGGACAGCACTGCGGGGGGGGGGCTATGGCTAGTCATCCATAATCTAGATGTAGCGTATACTGTGCAGCTTGGCCTTCAAGAAGATTGGATAAATCAAAAGCTTATCTCTTCTGGTGCCCCCATCAGAAACTGAGGCTGGAGGGAAAGTGAGAAAGACAGGGAGGAGGGGGAGGTTCCTTTTCAGCTACATCCCTCTATCCCACTTTTATCTTCCAATTTTTTTCTGCCTTTTCGGGCAGTGTTTGCAATGCGTTTTTTGGGTCGTCCAAAAGTGCGCCCATTTGGATGGATCAGTCAGAGTTGCCGGTGTATTTGCTTTTGCTAATTAGTGGTGGCGCATGCATGCTTGCAATAGGATCAATATCCATGTTGCAGTTGTCAAGACAGGATTACCAGGGGATCAGACCCTCTTGACAGGAGAAGGATCTATGAGGAGCTCAGCGGTTAACAAACTGCAACCACAGACGATGGGAGGATGGGTGGTAAATCTAGTGGTAAACCCAATGGCCTTGGTATTTTACGTACAGGCAATTGATATATATGAATGCAGTGTGGAGGTGAATTAACATTAAAAAACAGAGAATTTCACAAGGGGACTGAAGTGAAGGGCAGGGACAGTGAAGGGAAAAGAACCGAGGTGGATTAGCCCAGGGGTGAGGGGGTTTACAGTGCACGCCTCAGAGAGTGAAATACAGAGAGAATGGATGTATGTGTGTTTGTGTGGAACAAAAAGGGATGCAATAATGTGATGGGGCAGATGGTGATCTCATGACCCGGGGTAACAATCTAAGGACCTGTTATCTAACACAAAGAGACAGCCAGGAGCACCGAGGGAAAACATGCTGGCGCCCAAGGCTGGGAGACTAAAGAGGGGGGGGTGTCCCGTTCTTCTAGAGGGACAGGACTGGAAAACTATCATCTGAGATGCACAACGACTAGAGAAGAAGCAAGGCAGCCCTTGAGAGATATCTGCTCAACTGCACCTCGGGCCAGCTGCTGCAGTGGAAGAAGGAAGGAGGGAGGGAGGGAGATAGGGAGGAAGGCAGGCGGGAAGAGAGAGAGAAAATGGTGGGAGGGAAAGAGAGAGAGAGAAAAAAAGAAGAGGGAGGGAGTGGGCGGTAGAGAGGGAGATGGAGATGAGGGAGATGTGAAGAGTAGAGAATATAAGGAGTGAACCGAGTGGGAGATGGTGCGATTACACATAAGAGGTGCTGACGCAAACTATAGAAGGCTGATGCATCGCAGTGCACCGGTGTGTGTGGTCATTGTTTTCCTTGAATCATAAAACCGACTTCCATCTCTGAGATAAGAAAGAGGGGTGGGATTGTGTAATGACAATGAATGATTTGCCGGCACCAATGCTAGTATTTTTGTCCTGCAGTTATTTAATCCTGAATTAAATTGATTCATCTTGTCTCAAGCGTCCCTATTAAACATTTTACCCCACATATTCAGCATCCCTGTATCATTTTAAGAAGGTGCGGCTAGTAAGGCAGCAGTTCCATTTCAAGCTGCAATCGTTTTTACGATCAAATAGCCAAGAGACTATTTCTTTTAGAAGCTCTCCGTCTACATAAACCCTCCGTCCCTGCTTCCATTCAATGTCATTCTTTACCACAGCATCCTTGTTTGATAAATAAAGCTGATTTTCAATGGGCCAGCTGACATCCCATGGCTGCCGATGTGGGTACGGGATGTGCAAAGCGCAGAGAGGCCTTATGCAACCACTTTTATTTTCCATTACTAGCTTCATTGCTGTCTGACCTAGATTGCATCAGCCAAGGGAGGCAGAGGCAGAACAAGGGGATGTTAGTGATGGTGTGTGTATGTGTGTGTGCTTGCTCTGTAGTGTAACTGAGGGGGAGGGCGCTGAGGAAGGTGGGAGGATGTTTCAATAAAGGGGCAGCCAAACTGCGGAGCAATTGATTTCTCCTGATCAATGCAGCCCCATTTACGCAATCCTATAAGCTGACAGAGCACCACTGGGGTACAGACCTTACTGACAGCTAACATCCTCGACTCTACCGCCCAAGGACGGTCAGCTTGAAGGCGACGAGCCAACTTCTCAGACTCCTCTCCCCTCTCTCCTTTTCTGTCTTTCTTTCTATCTCTCTCTTCCAATCACAGTGCCTCTGTGAGATGCTGCAGTGCAGAATAGAGAGTTGCTTAACAGAGGAGGAGGTGAGGAGAAGAATCTGTCTCAATTATGGCACTCAGCATGGGGCACCAACACTAACAGTCTTTTGACACGTAGCCGGCTCTTCTCACCAGCTCTGTGAGCACCTCCTGCACATCCATATCTCTGACAGTGAGTGACGGTGACTAAAGTGCTGACACAGAGGGACACGTCATCTGAAAATAAAGCTGGCCGGACATTTGGCTTGGACAGTTGGTGGACAGTTGGCAGAAAAGGGAGGGAGTTGTGTTTTTCAAAATGGGGCCGTACTGGATGCTACATCTAATCCCTTATCTATTTGTAACAGAGGTTTTATCACTGCAGTCATGCAATGTAGTGATAATGGATATATTTTACCAGAAAGCTGAAAGGAATTGATAAATCTCTGTAGCTAGGACTGAGGTAAAATCAGGAGCTTTAAAGAAATGATTTAGTTGTAATGTGTGGAGCTGCAGTGAGCAGTGACAGTTGACAAATATTTTGTTTATTTAAAGTAATTTCCCAGTAAATAACAAGTGTCTAACACTCAACATGTGTCCAGTGATATTATGGAATCGTGTTCTAAAAATGATCTATAAAATAGACGTAAATTCCTGTTGTATTTGTGATGCAAGACATTTATTGCATCTTATGATGATTTAGTCCACTTTTGTGTTGATCATTTAGCAGAAATCAGCTGTCTTATGAATTGGTCATTCTCAACTGTTCATATGGGTAAATTGAATTTGAGTATACTGACCGTCAGCGTCCACCTCATTGATCATGTCCTGCAGTTCGGCCTCTGTGGGGTTCTGGCCCAGCGACCTCATGACGGTTCCGAGCTCTTTGGTGGTAATGGTGCCGTCACCATCCTTGTCGAATAAGGAGAACGCCTCCTTGAACTCTGAAGGGGTGGAGGTAAGAGTGAGAGGTTACATTAATGTTGTGGTGCAGTTACATATGGTGGGTTATGTTAGGATCCTACAGTCAGGCCCAAAAGGTTAATTGATTCTTGAGAGCATTGGGAATAGAGAGGTTGAGTTAAAGGTTCATTCTTGTCTGTAAATTTGCCCACATTAGTGTGAACACAACTCAGGCTGCAAATGTGCTGAGTTCTGAAAACTCTTAGAGATCTTATCACAATCTGTGAAAAAAAATAAGAAAGCGAAGCAGAAGATTGGAAGATATCATTGAGTGAAGTTCTATGAATGCATCAGTTTTTTCTTTTCTACAAGTAGGTCTCTGAACTGGAAGGCCATAGAAACCCATCCAGGGAAGTGCAGGCAATAGTGAGCATAAGCACAAGCTAATTAACCACAGAGGGGGTTTGGCTGAGAATAAACTTTGCAGCCTCCAGTTTTAGCAGAGAGCCCTTATCATTTATTCATAAGGAATATCAAGGTGCTTGAGTGAGAGAACTACTCGTAAGGCTGGCCTGGAAAACTGTCTATTCACTGGAGCTTCGTGGCTTTCGATCCTGACTCATGACATGTTGTAAATACTTGTTCCTCTTACTTCTGTTCAATTGAAAAGCTAATGATCTACCAAGGGAGGGGAGGTGCCAGATCCTTCAATTTTCCATGTCATGACACATTCTCTGAAAGTGTCATCGAGGCAACCAGAACAGCTAATGAGAACTAGCAGGAGGAACTTATTGAATATATTTCATAGGGTGGAATTGATCCACAAGAAGCAAGTAAATATGTGAAGAAAGGACTTGGCAGTAAGAAGAGAAAATCTCGGTTCCTACCTGCAATCTGCTCCTCTGTTAGTTGGTCAGCCTGTGGGGGGGAGGGGAGAGAGAGAGAGAGAAAATAACAAACAAGTTATTCAACAAGGCAATTATTCCAAACCTCAAACTTTCGTCATTAAATTCCTCTTCCTCCCCACCCACCAACCACCACAGCTTAACACTGTCCACAGTGTTCAGAGGTCTGATGGCCTCAGTGCAAAGCAATCCCCAGAGGCCGCAACTGGAATCTGCTCATGGAGCTGCCAAGATTTAACAATAAAAATTACAATAGCCCAAACTAACCAAGAGCCACAGTTTGCTGACTTAAAGTCTGCAACTTAATATTTCTTCTAAATAACAGAATTACAGCTCCTCCAGATTTACTCCCTTTAATGACCTAAAGCCAATTGGATTCCATCTTGACTTCAGGCAATTCTGTTATCAGACATTTTTCCTTGATAGCAAATGGTACTTGATTAGATTAAACTTTGAGCTGATGGGTGGCTCCATGGGATTGTAAAAACAAAAGTAGGCGACGCCATAGTGTTCCTCGACAAAAAGGGACTACTTGGAAACAAACTGTCATAAAAAGGGGTGAAGTGCTTTCCCGAGACCAGCAGAAAATGTTTAGGCAGGATTGTTTTAGGACATATCAGCAGGGGAGTGTTTTCTGGGAGTGGGGGGGAGAAGCCTGCTGGGTTGGCACCGTTTGGTTCCCATCCCAGCCTGTTCCCTGCAGTAGCCAGGGATCTTTGATGGCTGATAGTGACTCACACATGTTGTAAATGGCTTGGAAGCAAGAATCCACTGCCGGGTCTTTTAAATAGATGGATTCAGGCTTCTTTGTAAAGGCATCCACTGATTTCCAACAAACACCCACAGCAATAAAAGTGTGAATACAGATCTTGGGGTACAAAATACTCCCACGGGTGCCCCCCCCCCCCCATCAATGTCTCAGAAAAAAGAGGGGAGTTTGTTTTATTATTATTTAGTATCAACCCACATTATGCCTGGATACAAAGAAGATACATACACAGACAAACATGAGTGGTCTCAGATGTGCACGTGCACTCATGCACTAATGGTCATGCATACACATACACCGTCTCTTTTGGGTACTTGCATTCATTTCCTTGAGACTTACTCTAACCATAACGTCCGCTTGACTAACCTTCACCTCTGACCCCAAAAAACAGTTTTTCTTCTAACTGATTACACAGCTTTTCTGCCAAATTGGACAAGCAATCCTCAATGAATCGGTTTTCAGTCCGATATCTGTCCCAAACGGTAGCCTATGATAGAAACACGCAAACAACGCTAAATGGAACTCTTCCACGGAACCAATACTTTCCACCCATTTGTTTCCTGCGAATTAGTCAGAGTGCCCAGCGGTGCCTCAAAGCGAATTCCTCCAGCTTATCGATGTGTTTATCAGTTTGGCGAGGAATCTAGCTTTGAATACAGCAGAGCACACACAACAATAACAAAGTTGTCCTTCCTCATAGCCGACACAAACCTGACACATTAAAAATGCAGGTGTGAGTAATACAATTATTAAGTGGGACTAATCACCAGATCAGCAACACCTGTATTTTCTGCTGTGACCTTCCAAAATGGCTGCCGTGAAAGAAGCCTATCCCATGAACGTAAACCTGGAACTTATTGAGTCCGTGTTTGGAGGTGAGGGTATTTTATTTTGGGATTCAATCCAGCAAAATAAATTTGCTGCACAATGACTAGATTTTGTTAGAAGGGATGAGATTTAGCAGATCACGGCATGACACAGCGCAAGCTGACCTTTTTCTGTAAAAAAATAAAAAAAAGCCTCTCTGCTCCTGGACTGAGCAGCAGCATCCAGAGGATTGGATCGATCTGGTCAGTGAGGGGTTCTTGGATAACTTCAACAGCACTCATACGATTAGCTGACATGATCCAATAACCTGTTCCGCACACAACAGCACTCGCCTGTCTTCTGCCTCCATGCACCCTCTTTCTAGGGAAATGTCAAGAGACGCCAGCGCCTTGCCAGCACTTATATGCCACCCAGCCCGACCAACGTTTTCAGTCTTGTCTGTTTTATTCTCTGATGCCATCTTCCACACTGTCCCTCTCATCTCGTACATGTTCTCCCCTCGTGTTAATTTCTTGCTCGTTCTCTGTCAATGGTAATGTTGATGAGCATCCTTCTTTTCTTTCCTTAGTCACCCTCTTTGTCATGCTGCAACGCCCCTGTTGTATGGTTGCTGTCTCCTTCTGTCCCCTGTTGTCTCCCTAAGTGTACTGGGTGTGGAGTTTGGTGACTCAGTGCTATGGATCCTCCCCTGGCCCAGACCCAAGCAGCCGGGGCCTCACAGTGCTGCTGCACTGCCCACTACCGGCCCATCCCTTTCTTTTCTCCATTTTCTTCCTTTTTCCCCCCAGGCACTTGGACATGGGCCAATCCCAACTCCTCCTTCTGAAGACCTTTACCCTCTATGTGTATGTTTTCGCTTTCTTTATGTGACAAACAGCTCAGAGGAAACTCCCCGTGAATCACCATCCATGATGTCCTATGGAGATGGTAATTCACTGCCAGACTTACGAAGGGTTAGGAGTGCATGTGTGTTTTATGGGGAAGGGTGGTGCTCTGCTGGCAGTGGTCTGTTGGCACGAGTCGGTCAACCACTCCCACTGTTGCCTGGGCAGCCGGCCCCAGCAATGCGATCCAAACTGGGCTGTGGGAGGCAGAGGGCAGTTCACTGGGCCAGCAAGGAATATCTTTTACTCTCACTCGAAGCCATATCACCCTTGCATCCTTCTCTGTTCAATCTGTTTAATTTGACAGGCTGAATGCAAAATGGTGTAAGAGGACGCTGATTACCATCTTCTTCATTAGCAGCCCTTTATAAACGCTTTCCAGGTTCTTTTAGTTGCCAGTCCGTTGCTGTGAGTTGCCGACATTTCCTAAAGTAGCTTCTCAATATTCACCCAGTGAAAGGTGCAATAACCAGCTGTCACCCTGACAGATGGGTGTGACACACACACACACACACAGTTCCATTCATCATGACACAAGCACAAACACAAAGAGTCAGTGTGCCACACACTCCCACTCTATAGAAGCATTGAGTTCAACTGAGTGCTGAACGCCTCGTCTCTTTGAGACTGGACAAAAGACAGTGAGGCCTCCGGGCCCTGGCTGTGTCAGGGGGGAAGGAGGGCGAGTGGATGGGGTGTAAACAACACCAGCCTCCCAACATCCTGCAAACAATGCCTGTCCGCCATATGGCCTGGTGGTGGTAGGTGGCTGGGTACTCCACCCCACCACAGACAGCACTGCGTCGATCCAAGACACAAGGGACATGGAACATGGCTAGGTGTTGCCGCCAAGCATATAAATTATTCACTGCAGCGGATCAGATGTCCTTCAAGTTACTAAACATGCATCAGCAAACAAGAGCGTAACAGAAATATGATAGGGGCTTAGCATGGTCCAACTACTTATTCGATACTTCCACCTCAATGGGGGAGGCTGTTTCCACTTCAGTGGGCGTATTGATGCAGACAAGGGGCTTACGCCTGTGGATTAAACTTTTCAGAGACGCTGATACGCAAGCTAACTCCATAACAATTCCACTTTACACTCCAATTACTGCAGCGCATTGCAACGTGAAACTGCATCGCAGCTCGATACCATATATGGGATATTTGATCACAGAAGAGGGAGGGTGGGTTGTAGAGGGGGGTGGCCTGCAGCTTCTCGCCTCCCTCGGGCCATTAATGATCTATCAAGCTTGATAATCAATGGATTAGCCCGAAAGGCCTCTTTTCCACACCCACTCTCGATAACGTCTCCTTATGTGACGTAGCCGGCGGAGGGACTCCATTTCATTAGCCGGCTGCAAAAGTAGGCATGCATGTGACTCCAACATCTGATTTTGCAGACGTTAATTCGCCACAGAATAATACTAGACCTAGATACACGTAGGGGACAGATAATCTTGACCGTCCGGTGATAGTTATATTTCACAATGTGTGGCTGTAGACTGGTTTGGAAATAGTCAAAGCTGTTGATATTTTGCGGTGGCCAGTGGCAGAAAGAGCTTCTTGGACGACTCAGTTTGCATAACATTGAAAAAATTTGCAAAGAGGCAACCAAATCAGCCGACATGACACAGACGGATAACACAGCCCGAGATAAACCCTGGAGCCCGGTGACAGGCGGAGCTGCATCTTTCACTTATGAACGGGGGGGGGGGCTGCACACGTTTAGCTACAACCTTGTCTTTGACAGAATATGGACAGTTTCCGTTGCGGAAAACTGACGGGATACAGTTGTGCCGTTCTCCCCACATCACGGCACGGCGCGGCTCGGGCAGCAGAAGATGGTGCAATCTAGTAAGAAAGAAGGGGAACCAGAGCAAACGCAGCTGGCACCTCCTTCTCCTCCGGAGGAGCGTGTCGAACGGGGGGAGATCAGATAAGAGGACACGGGCAGCTGTGTGACATGTGTAGAGGCGTGCTGGCCGTGTAATAAACCCCACACACAGGCTGTGCGCGGAATAATAACGCGGTAATAACGCCGTATTATCGCGCTGGTTATCCCCGCAGCAGTTAATCTCGAGCTGGGGGGAGAATCGGAGCTGCACCATGACAGCAACGGCGGAGCCGCTACGTGAGCCGACATGGCCCAACGCCGCTGGGCGAATTGCGCAGTTTTTAAGGAAATACGCTCCCGCTCTGACGGCGTCCACCATTTTCGGTGAAACAGACGCACGTCGGCCACACGGCACTACAGGACTTCTATGTGACACCACACACGAGCTAACACGTTGGAGTTAATGCGGACTGCGGGCGTTTTCCGTCCACACACACACACACACACACACTCACTCACACGAGCAGGAATCAATGAGCGAGCGGTGGATATAATAGAAAAAGCGTCAAACAGACCCGGGTTTACATGTGGAGACGAGTTATTTACACGCATTCCCCGTGTTCGCAGAATGAATGGCGATACTCACCATGTCGATGGGTTGTGTGCTTGTTGGTCTGTGAAGGCAGAGTGTGCTCGTTCCTTAGATGGAGTTCCACTGGCGGGTTAGCACTGTGTATATTGGCCGTGGCCAGAATGGGGAGGGGATAAGGGGGGGGGGGGGGGGGGGGCATATGTATCCCTCCGCCGCACTAGCACCCACTTCCTTATTTCAATTCAGAGCTGTTGCAGCAAGAGAAGCAGGCCTCCTCCTCTTCCTCTTCCTCTTCCTCCTCCTCCTCCTCCTCCTCTTCCAGCAGGAGACATGCCAATCACCGGGGCTCGGACTCCTGCAGTGCACGGAGAGCATCCTCACGCTCACGTTCCACTGCACGATGGTCAGGATGCAGTGCACGTTCAGGTGATTATTGTTACAGTGGTTCATTTGTAGGATCATGATGCAAGTGCAGACCTTTATAAACATCACTTAATCAGTGGATGAGAATAAACACACAGGAGACTTGGTGATAAATGTGTCACATGGATGTTTCCAGATGTTACCATTATTCCCCATTGGTTATTTCACTGTATAATCACATCCTGGACGACATATTCTGCTCATAACTGTTTTGATATAGTTCATTGTGTGCAGAACATCAAAGACTGACATAACTTGACAAAAAGCAATATCTTTATGGACTTCATTTGGTAGGTAGAGCTTTTAGATACAAAGTGAATGTATTATGGTTTGCATTTACACTATGTTTAACTTTAAGTGCGCGAAAACTCTTGCCGAGGTGAAGATAATCACATGTATTAATGACCAGGGTACACCGTTTGTCCGGATTTGATCTTTTTTTAAATGTAAATCAGTCTTGTACAACAACTGCAAAGCTTGAGTGTGAATCTCCTCCATTTGAACTCATAATAGTATGGTATATCATATTTGTTATCATTGTAATTCAATGATCAAATATATTATGGCAAATGTAATAAATAACTTCTAGTGTTATCCAGGTGCACAATGTTGGACATTCAATATATTACTGTCACTACAAATATGAAATCGACATCATAACACAGCTCCAAAATAAAGTTGCAATCTGTTGCCATTATTGTTATAAGTGAGTCTAACATGACTTTCAGTCCATGATAAGAAACATTTTCATGTTACTGATGTATTTGTTATTATTTCGCCATGTGTAGCAGTTTTGAAATATCAACCTCATAGGCTCGTGTCAAACTTCTCTTGAAATGGAGGCAGACGACTGTGAGAACTTCACTGATATATAGATTAAAACATATTAAATCTCCAGTGGTGCATTCTGGAGCTGTCACCTATCCGCCGGATTTATTATTAGTCCAGAGAGACAGTCAGTATCTAACCGGCACAGAGAACTAGTTTTCAGCCGCGGAAGGACACCTCTAGTGTAGGAAGCAGCCTGGTTGACACCGGAGAATTTGCGGTGCCGGTGTGTGAGTTCGTCTCGGATTGGTCGCTGCAGACCTGCAATATTATCCTCTATGTGTCGGACGCGCTCATTGGCTACACGGGACCTGCATTGCACCAGGCAGTGGCACTTGATGGGAATATAATAAATATAAATACGGTCTTATTCAAACCAGCGTCGCTTTGAGCGCCGCGTGTTTTCTGCCGTGTGCGTATTCGAGTTTATTTACATGTGTTTGATGGAGACGGAGGGAAAAGGCGACACGTTTTCATTGGTGCGGGGAAATGTTTGATAGGCTCTTTATGGGAAGTGCGCAGATTTACGATTGGCTGCTGTGAAGTGTGGTCGGCCTGCGTCAAATCAACTGTGGAGCACAGCGGTGTTACTGTACGCTTATATAGACACACTCAGCCGCAGCCATACGTATATTATATATTACAACGTTATATGAATCTATACAAGACGGAGCTGGATAAACACTGAGGGAGGAACAGTGACGACGCAGGAAATATATATAAATATATGTTGATATTAACGATTAATTAATACATGCACATATTTGTTGAACAGGTATATATGTGTACAATTTTAATGGATAGTATAAGTATATACATTAATACTAAACTGTATGTGTGTATATTTATATACATATACAAAAAGTATACATACATACAAGATACATGTATACATATATGGACACGTGTGTGTACATTATTTGTATGTATGTCTATATGTATATAGAAACAGCTATTCATGCACATATATTTAAGATATATATAGATATGTGTGTGTGAGACAAAAGCAACTCTCAGTGGACATAGTGTTGAAATCATGAACAGTTGTTTACAGCAGGTGGAGTAAAAAGATGACACATTAAAACTATGTCCATGTTTCATATACAGTGAATAAATACTAACCATATATTTAAATCAGTGGTATGTTTCAGTGCTGTAAGGTGGAGCCGTTACCATAGCTCTGTTTCCAGTATGATAGATACAGATGGGTTTTATTAACAAATGAACAGAGTAATAAACAGCCTCACAAAGTGATAGCGTGTTATACTGTATACATTGTCGAGTCGGTGAAATGTATCTCTGTTCTCTAACAGTAAAAATAAGTGAATATATATGTGGCAATGGATATGACGGTAAGTATATACTATAAACCAAACCCAGTGCTTCAGTGGAGCTGTTCTGGACTCTTCCAGCCACTGGAGTCATTATCAACATGTACTGATTAGCCTGCTGATTAAATTACATACTAATAGTAGACATGTTTTATTTTATTCACTTACCTGTTTCGTGTATATACATTTACTGCATGTGCTGATATACCAGCCCTGAATATACTCACTTTGTTTCCATTACACAACCATATGATCGGAGCTACCTGGTGAACCCATCGGCCTCTAACGAGGGCCCGAATACAAAGAAAATAGTGAATTGATCTTGTTTCAAATTATTATTTGAATTGAACTCTTTAAAGATCTTCCTGATGTTTATTCAAGGACAAAACAACACTTGCAGTTCATAGAGACCAGGCTGTTTGCAGTCCTCTCGTCAGGTCAACGAACACTAACTCAAGCTGAGCTGTTTCATTTGTTAATCTACTGGAACTAATCGGGGCTACTTCCTGAATTTGTTCGGTGCTTTTGCCCCGTTTAACAGGAGGATCAGCTCTTACATAAGCATTTATACGTTTCACCCGCTCTTCCTAAACCTCCTGCTGTCTCAAAGAAGGATGAGGGAAGGGAGCTCATAACGGAGGTACAGATTTGTTCCGTTATCCATTCATGTGTTTGGAAATTATTCGTTTTCATAACTAGGCTTTTTATTTGCTTTTTCAAAGAGCTTACTAGAAGACTACCTGTGCACACCATGACTGACCAAAAATGGGAATGTGGCATTTCAGAGAATGTCAGCACCGTGGTCCACCTCGTCGTATCATCCCCCATCAGTGTCTGAGCGCTCAGGGGGCGTTTTAGAAATACCCAACCCAGAGTTCGCCTTAAGCTGACAGGGCAAACGCCTCATTAGAACGCACACTCCTCTTCTTGTAACCCTCCCAGCATCTCTGGCCCAACACGCCACGCTTGATTTAAATGTTTTTTTTTCTCCTTCTCTCTCTCTCCCTCTCCCATTTGCTGAATGTGCTGTGATGTATGAGCTGCATCTGAAATGCGTGACTGATTTAATAAGGAGCGTTTGTGAGGAGGGGGCTGCAGCACAACAGCAGCAGCGCCGTTCTCACTCGAGCCCAAAGACGGCCCTGCAAAGTGGTTGGATGCCTGCTGCATGGGGCCACTTTCTGCTGAGCACTGAGTTACACATGGCTCCACATCAAGAGGAATTAAATCAGCGCCGCTGTTCCCCACATGTCAGACTGCAGCAGAGGCAGCTTAGCTGGATTTACTTAACCAGGCTGTAATGACTTACAAGGCTGATTTGAATAGAAGACGGCGAAATCAAATAGCACTGGGCCCCTTCCTGCAGATATGTACCAACATGTGCAGGAACACAAACATTAAACAAAACTCACTCTGATGTATCTGCACTGCTGAGGAACATTCTCCTTTACACACACATAAGAGTGAAACATTAGTGCATTGACATTATGCAACTCCTGGAGGAAATGTCACAGTAAAATGCTACAGTCATGGCGTTTCATCTCATTGTGTAACCCTGAGATTGAATTATGTGAATCTGCTATGGGTGGTTGTCATATGGATTATTACAGTAATCTGTGAATTTCTTTTAAAAAGGAGGCAACTGGCAATTTCTTCAGGCTTTCCTCTCGCCTCTGGACCGAGACGACAAACATGACTTTGCATATTGATATGATTGATTTTGTTTGTGACACTGAGGGCGACAACACAGAGACCAAAGTAATTGAATAATACATGTGATTAATTATCTTGAGATATTACAGCACGGCGTTGAAGTCAATAAACTAGAATCTAATATAGAGCTGCCGTCGACAGATGCTGCTTCTGAACAAACAAGGTTTCAGAGGGCGCTGCCAGCCAAAATGCTTGTGTAAATGAAAAAAGGGCAAAAGCGATGACAAACGGGCCATCGTCTGACATTTTCTTTTTTACTTGTCATTTTATTTATGGTCTTAACAAATAACGGTAACAGGAGAGTGGGATGAAGCAGACACAACATGCACAAAATATATCAAAACTCTCTCTGGGGAAGACAGACAGCTCAACAGCTACCTCCTCTCGTTCACACAGCGATAGACAGAGGCGGGGTGAGGTGAGAGATACATAAAAGTTTGAAAGTTAGAGGTAAAGCCCCTCGGGTGTTCCCTCCTGCTTCTTGTACAGGACGTTCTCCTTGGATTTCTTGAAATCCTCGTTGGTGACTTTCATGCGGCGCTCTCGCAAAGCCATGAGGCCGGCTTCTGTGCAGATGGCCTTGGGGAAGCACAGAGGGGAGAGGAATAAGTGTCACGATCAAAGAGCACTTCAATAAATGGTTTTGTGGGAGAAAGTAATGATACATTACACAGAAACTCAGCCCAATATAGTGGAAACAAAAAGCAGTAATAAAAATGATTTTGTTTGTGTCATTAAGTCTAACTTTTTTGTGAGATAAACATAAAAAAAACAACAGCGAGGGAATAATTTGAGTTGTGTGAACATTAATTTAGGTATAATTTTGTATTTTAACACTGACCCTCTCGAGTTTTTATTTTCACTGATAATACACTGTATATTTCTATTTTAGATTTAGCACTTTTTATTCTCTGTACTCTATTATATATTGTTTTACCCTAATCTGGAGCAACCTGGCATAATAATTCCTTCAGGAATAATCTTATTTTATATTAAACAGAATGTGACTGTAGGTGGAATTTAAACTGTTGATTTTGTCACTGCTAATATTAATTCTTATAAAGACAATTTAAATGGACTACAAATCAGAACACAAGACCAAACTTAACAGCTTGTGTGGATTTCACTTTAAATAAACAGAAGCTTTCAAGTTCTTTAACACTGAGAAACCTAGTGATAATCATTCATATTATGTTTAACAAACTACATCCAAGTTTCCATTTCAGCCTCAGCTAACACTAGGAGCTCACTCAGTGTCGTTCCTAAACATTCCACATGAGGGCGTCAGAGTTAAGTTTATGAAGGGAGACTTGAGTTGAAAGTAGCAACTAACTGAAAACACCTGAAACTTTTTGACAGTTAAGAATCGGCATTCACCTTGATGTCTGCTCCTGATAGGTCATCCTTAGCCAGGATGAGGTCATCAAGGGTGACATCATCTGCGACTGTCATGCGGCTGGTGTGGATTGAGAAGATCCTCCTCTTGGTCTTCTCATCTGGCAGAGGAAACTCGATCTTACGGTCGATTCTCCCTGTGGAGGAAGGGGAGAGAAGAAAATAACGATTTGACTTGGACTGTGTGCAAACTGGTTCAATGAAGAGGTTCTGACAATTCTAATTTGTATTCTTGACATTTTCATTCAAAACCGATGTGATTACAAAACAGCGATGCACTATTATAATCAAAAATCTCAGAATTAGAAAAGTTCTTTTGCCTATTTTTAGTACAGTAAAACATCTGAGTGGCACTGTTCAGCTGATAATACAGTTAAGTGCACTATCAGGGGGAGTCAATGAATAAATACATACCTGTTAATGTTTAGTGAGGAGGATTTTCAAATTGGCAAAAACTCTGAATTCTTCTCAATCAGGAAGACTTTTCCCCCTTATGTAAATTATTTATTGTATTCAAATGACCTCTGTATTTTAAGTTAAATTGCTTCAAATTCTTTAACATCAATACCATTTCTACTTCCTACCATGACTCAGCAATTCCAAAATGGCAGTCAGTGATACTGTAGATGCGTGAGCCGACAGCCAGGCTGGGACCAATAATAGGCAGAGTCAAGGGACGTTCACACATAATCGAATGCAGCAGTGGCGAACCCCCCACCCCCTCCTTTTGACTTCCTCTCAGTGCGAGCCAGGGGGCAATTAAAACGCTCGCGTCCTATGACGAAGCAAATCTGCAGCACGGCTTCAAATGAAGTCTATCTATGGGGAACTTTGACTTGTGACATTTGCCTGCATTCGTGTATATGTGTGACCGACCCACACACGCGAGCAGACTTCTACTGACCAGGTCTGATGAGTGCTGGATCCAGGGTCTCTATCCGATTGGTGGCCATGATAACTTTAACGTCTCCGCGCGAGTCGAAGCCGTCCAGCTGGTTGAGCAGCTCCAGCATGGTCCTCTGGATCTCCCGCTCGCCTCCAGAGTTGGAGTCGTACCTGCAAACCACAGTCATGATTAAACATTCATGGAATCCAGTGAGCGGGCCTTGGTCTTCTGACTCCATAGACATCGAGCTTGTCCATCATCTGGTCTTGTTATCACAGACTCTCTTACTGAGTCTACTCCATGTGAGCCCTTTTATTATTAAAGTGAGTCAATATCCAACCACAGACATGGACATGCTCATTCATTTACAGCAGCCAATATTCTGTTTAATAACACTACTGTATTACACTTTACTTCTGACAAAAGACAGACAAATAAAACCTGTGATTTTCCATCTGCTCAATTTCTTTCCAATGATAAAAAAGAAAGAAAAAGAAAGGTAGCCTCTGTATAAAATCACATACACCTGTGAAACAAACTGCAGAATTTCGATGTACATACTGAAATTTGGATGAATAATACAGGTATACTTTGCAGCTCAATAAGCCTACAACACTTTAAAATCAGAAACAGACAGAAAAACTATTTCAGTTGGATGAGGAAGAAAACCCTGCGACAGTTATTCAACCATAACTATTAAAAAGGTACTGTAGGAAACCTTGAAAAAAAAAACTTGGTCATGTTTCCTAAAACTGTCGCTGTGATCTGACCCAAGTGCACGAGGCAGGTAATGTTGGAAAAAAAAGAAGAAAAAAAAACTCGACTTTCTCCACCCACTGCTTGTAACGCTCACAATCAGAGCAAGGAGCAGTGTCTGACCGAGTGTCAATCACTGCCCGTGCACAATACTCCCTCTCTGCATAACATCCTCTCGCTTCCACCATCACTCGGTACAGTTTGACCCATTAGTGAAAGAAACCACACATGACTGCCTTTTACCACTTTCCCAGCAACTGCACACACAACTGAAATGGTAACAGTAACGTTTTCTACTGGAACAATGCAGTCGAGCTAACGTAAGCTTGTTTCTGGTGAAGGCTACTGGGTAGCATTGCTTTATTTGAAAGTCAGGAAGTGCCCAGACAGTCATGTTGTCAGTTTGGCGTTTGTCTGATATTTTTGTAAGCCTGTGCTCCCAAAGGTGGGTGTTGTTGTCATGTTTTACTGTGTAGCACGAGTCAGCACCATGTCTGCGTCCCAGGGAAGTATCCCAGCCAGCTGCAGCTCTCATGTTACTGTGATGAAGCACCTTGGTTAAGCTTAAATTTGCTGGGGGTTAGTGTCACGTTTTTGCAATTGATAGGTTGCTAAAAAAACTGTTGTGAAATGCCAAGGCTGTCTTTGTGTTTTTTTTTTGTTTTTTTTTTTTTTAAATCGGACACATTTTTTGCTCAGCAGAAAGGGTTGAAATTCCCAGATTCAAAATCCTACAGACTGCAAATTTGTATTATATACAGACACAGCCACTTGTCAAACTCAATAATCCAACATGAGGTCATCCACAGCTGACTCCTGCAGAGCACATCTCAGTTTTTTATAACAGTTTTCAGTAGCCTGCTGTGTACCTCTTGGTGCCGATGGCGTCGATCTCGTCGATGAAGACGATGGACGGGGCGTGTTCCTCAGCCACCCTGAAGAGCTCTCGGACCAGCTTGGGCCCATCTCCAAGGTACTTCTGGATCAGCTCTGAGCCCACCACACGCAGAAACGTGGCTGATGTCTGATTGGCTACGGCCTTGGCGAGCAGTGTTTTACCTGGCAGACACATGACAGAAGTAAGTTTAGTCATCACATCTCAATCTCATGTCTAGGTATGCACACTTTATTCCCACAGACAAGTTCCACATGTTTGACACTGCACCCTGCTGTTTATTGTTCTAGCGTTCTGATGCCTGTATGAACATGATGGATTTTTAGTAGGGAACAATAAGAATTCACTGA
The DNA here is from genome assembly GCF_947347685.1 of Pleuronectes platessa. Lineage (NCBI taxonomy): Eukaryota > Metazoa > Chordata > Actinopteri > Pleuronectiformes > Pleuronectidae > Pleuronectes > Pleuronectes platessa. The sequence continues at coordinate 8,019,497 of NC_070642.1, forward strand.
CTAAATATTTTAGTTCTTAAAACTCGATTTGAGACCAGAGAGTTTTAAATAGAGACATCTTCAATAAAGGGCTAAAGTGAAGAGCTGTTGAACAAAATGCATTTTTTTGCAACTTTTGAAAAGACAGACCTGTACTCATTTGATTTTTGAAAGGTTTTGGCTGTTGTCCATGATATTTACACAGTGGAATAACAGAGAGTCATAAAAAGTGATCTGATCTCTATTTATGCCACATGTACAGACAGACACAATGTTCTTGAGATAACAAATTATTCTAATCTTTTCTGTCTTAATTGACTCTCCCTTTATGGAAACTCCAAATTTAATAACTGGTTAAATCACTCCCACACCTCTTTGGTGGCAAATATTTTTTGTGAACTTCTTGTCTATAACCCTGATGTTAATTAGCTGCTTGGATTTCGTTAATGTCAGGGATCCTCCCTACGTGCAGAGAGGATGAAGGGTTTGAAGTGGAAGTGAGTACAAAGAGGGTATAAGGGTTGTTTGAGAAAGGGCAACTTTGTCAACTGTCTGACTGACATTAGCTGATATTCACTCCAGTAGTATCTGGTCTTCCCTGTACTCCTGCTGGCTGGACTGGCTGATCAGCCCCAGGAAAGTTGCTCTTTGCATTGAATGGAAATGCATCCTTAATTTTTCTGTACACATCTCTGATGAGTGTAGTCAGAGATCTCAGCTTGGACTTCATCTGTCCTAAACACTTGTTTCCAAACATTCTCTGGGTTAAGCTACGGTTATGCTTGACGTTTATGTCATTTAGTAGCTGAGGCTTCATCCAGATGTTGCTTTCCAGACTGCTAATGTTGCCCTACTTGATGAAGTCACGGGTACAATTTCCTTCGAATGACTCTAGTCCTTGTTTGTGCACAACCCTCCCACAGCTTTGCATTGATGTTTTTTCCCCACTTTTTGGCCAGAGGATGGTTTTACAGATTTCAATTCCACATTCACAGCTTGCCTTAACTGCTATTCTTTAATGCCATTTCAACCAGTGGAAGTTTCTAGCTGGAAGCTTATCAATATATTTGTATGCCTTCTCTTCTTTGTAGTAATTAAATAGCTTCATTGTCAGATGCTCAATCGGTTTTTGGAGACCATGGTATTTAGTACAGCTCTTGATGCAAAACGGTGTCCTTATTATAAAAATATAGTACTTAACGTTTGCCTCCGTTGTTGAACTCTTATGATTTGTAAAATTGCCTTTAACAAATCTGTGTCACAGGTCTAATTGGACTGCTTTGATGAACTACCCACACAATAATGATCATATTTATTTATTTTAACAATAGCTGAAATTGTTTTAAATCATTTTAACTGCAACAAAGACTGGAGGACTGCGAGGCTGCAGGAGGCTCGTGACAGATGTCAGAGATCTTAAACTGGCTTAACAACCGCCTCATGGCTGGATTTCCCTGGAAAAGATACTAATGTGATGGATTGAAAAATGAAACGTTAGGCAACATATGTACATTTGTATCATTCTGGCACCAAGTTGTTTGTAGCACAGTTCTTCAAAGTAATTAATGGGTGTAAAAATAGTATCTATGATCAGTTGAAGTTTTTCAAATTAACTGAGTCCTCATTAAAATGGCTTGAAACCATTACTTTGCTGATGTACAACATGGTGTAAGGCAGGGTTGGTAATGAAGGTTGAAATGATAGTTGCTTCTTAAACCCGTCTTACCTGTGCCAGGTGGTCCATATAGGATGACACCCTTGGGAGGCTTAATGCCCATCTCTTCATAATACTCTGGATGTGTAAGAGGCAGCTCCACTGACTCCTATGAGAAACAACAGAAAACTACACAGTCAGCCTCAGCATCACATTGAAATGAAGACTTAAAGGCTCCAACTTGCAAGAACTATTAGTCTCTTTATGCAAACTGAGGTACATGTGTGAAACTGTACCTTGATCTCCTGGATCTGATTGTCCAGTCCTCCAATGTCAGCATATGTTTCTTGTGGGGCCTTCTCCACCTTCATGACTGTTACCAGGGGATCAGTGTCGTCCATCAGCACCCCAATCACAGCATGAACCTAAACACACACACAGGATACACAAGTGACAGTCAAATAAAACGATAACGATTGCTTATACATCAATTAGAAAGGGGGCTGAGATTTTTTAAATAATCTTTTAAATTCATTTGAATTGTGGAACAATTGCTGGTCAGTCTGATGGATTTTAAGTTTAAGTACAGCTGGAAGTTAAATGAAAAACATCAAATGCCAAAAAGCCACTAAATGATTCCTGCTTAATATCTTGAATCATAAGCAGATAGAGATTATCCGAAAATAAGCATTATGATTGATTTACCTTGTGGTTGAGCAGGACGGAGCAGCCTGGCTCCAACAAATCCTTATCCACAAAAGACAGGATGCTGACATAATGCTCTGATCCCACTGAGGTGGACACAATTGCATGGTTGTCATCAATTATTTCCTCAAGGGTGCCCACAGACATGGGTGTCCCTCTCAGGTCGTCCACCTTTGACCTCTCCTCCTGTAAGAAAGAAAGAAGAAAGTCAAGAAGTTAAGAAATGCTTTCCCCGTGTTTGACCCAAAATAGATAGCACCAAATAATATGCAGTACTAAGGCCACAATGGCTGACCTCCTGTTTCTCTTCCAGAGGTTTCATCTGCTCCTGGTTCCTGATGAACTCCTCCTCCATCAGTAGGTAGTCTTTGATACGCTCCTGCTTCAGCAGCTTCAGGCGGCATTGAGTGTGAGGGGTGACTAAAAGACAGCATATGTAAACATTACATTAAGAACATGTATAAATGCCAATGTGATACTGTAACACCTACTTTGTTCATTTTCTTTTTGGCTCAAAATACCTTCTCCCCAGTTTCTCCTTCATTCTCTTATTTTTCAGTAGTGCAACGTAGGGAGTTTTCTCGGTTGTATCCACTGTACTTATATATAATATTTTATTAGCACTCTTGACTGCAGATGTCTTAAGAACCACAGTGGTAAATATTTTAAAGATTTGTGATCCATATGAGCAGTAGAACTGAGAATTCAACACTTACCATAAATGCAGCAAAGAAAACAGACACTAAACGGATAGAATATTTCTCTAAACTCGTTGTCATTTCAGTTTCTTACCCAATGGGAGTTTGCTGGCGGCATCTGGTCCCTTTGTCTTCTTCTTTCTCTTACCAACTCTGGTGGGAATTGGAGGCTCGTACTTCTTTTTCTTATCCTTCAGTTGGCAAACAGGGAAATGACTTGCGTGAGAGTCAGTAACACCTCGACTACAGTGTTTACATTTAACAAACCTCAACAAAAAACATGCAGAGTACTTTCTTACCTTCTCACAAACAACCACACAAGATCTTAGAATTTAATTGCACACGTTATGATCGCTTTTGTTATGCCTTATGCAAAGAGGCAAACAAAAAGAATAAAACATTGAAGAAACTATTTGGATAAAATATGATGAATTTACTACAAAGTGTATCAAAATAAAGGCTGCTCTATTTGCAACATACACGTAAATGTATTATTAGTGATAGTTGATGATATCAGCGTTAGGCTAGCAGGTCCAGACATCAGCTAGCAGACGCTGTGTCATTCTCACCTTGTCATCCTTCTTGCCTCCTCCTGGACCGTGGCCTCCACTCTGGCTTTGACCCTAGAAGAGTTCCAGACACATGTTATCAAAAGTGAGTACGAGATGAACCGAGCAGGTGGATCTAGTCGGTGCAGACAGTGAACTCCTGTCCAGCAACTCATTGGCTACGATGTTTACAACAGAGTTAGCTCACGTAGCCATTACCGACCGGCTCGCACAACTTCAGCGTGTCATCGTGTGTAATTTGAAAAGCTGATCATACTAAATACACCGCCCTCCACTTATATATGTTGTATAATAACATTAAGAGAGTGAGCTATTTCACACAATGGATGGCTTCGCTGTAAGCAGCCCGGATAACCACTGCTGCTAACGGAGAAAAGCTAATGTCGTTAGCATTCGGCCAGGAGACTCTTTCCCCTTTTAAATTCAGTTTTAACAACACAAATGAAACATAATGCCATCCGAAACCGCGCAGCAGCGCGCGTGCTAATATGTACTGCTCTGTGTAATGTAACGAGGCCGAATAATACGTTTTAGTAGCATAAATAGGAGCCGCAGAGAAAATTGCTTGCTCACTTACCATGGTCACTTGTCGCTCCTGTGTGACGTCAGAGCGTACGGCAACACTGGGGGACAACAGCTCTCAGACGCTGACTATGCTGACTATAAAAAAGCGGTTCTGTCATTGGAACAACTCACCACTAGGATTCGCATGAAATATGTTTTTTATATGCACAATGTTTTGCAACATTGTGCACACAATACAATACTTGCATAAGTATATTTAAATGATCCTGTTTATTGGCAAATTCTGTAATTTTAAGTCAAACATTAGACACTATCACGAATTGAAGTTGTAATATTTGGACCACACATTGTTTAAATTGAACAGTACAGACACAACAGTAAATAATTGACCCTTCATGCTGATTAAAATAAAACTTATTCTTATTGGAATATTTCAAACAGACCATCTTTATTCTCCACTGAACTGTGATTTAGTCGATTGATGGATTAATGTATAATGTGATAATATCATACCTTCATGTCTGGATGCTCTGGTCTGCAGGTGATCTTCTACAGTTCTACACAAATGTAACAAAGTAGGTGAACTTTGACGTATGACTTAAAGGGCAGCTTGCTCAGCACTGTACAAGATGTGGGTGCGTAACAGTAAACACAATGTAATAAAGCCGAAGAGATGATACTGTTTTCTTAATGCATTCATTTCTCTACATATGTTTGACTAGCACCACATACCATCTGGGTCTAGCAGCCTTGTTGATCACACAGACTGTTTAATTGGCTCACTTGCTATTTAACCCCCCCTGTCAAACTCTTGCACAGGATAAATCAATAATTATGCACACAACACTGACAACGCATTCTTCCCATCCTAATTAAGTCATTAAGGTAATTAGCTAATTGTGACGGGGGGTCACTGTTTGTGTAGCTATTCCCTCTAGTGCAGCATGATGGCATTTATGCAACCCCGTAGTTTGACAACCACTGATCTTAACTGGACAATCACATGCATAGTGTCTAATCTGAGTATACATATACTGAACGTATAGTATTGCATAAATATTTTTAAATAATGTTTATATATTAATGTACTTATTGCAAGTCACTGTGGATAAAAGCATCAGATAAATGAAATGTAATATATAAATCCTACCCCGACTCCACCCCCAAAAAAGAAAAATGCAATAAGGAAAAGAAATCCACTTCTCTTTATTCTCAAAATCCCTAATGATTGTTCACTTGGAGTAAATTTCAAATTGTCGACAGTGGTCGTCGTGACCCACGAAAAATCTTCTTTGTATTTGTGCGTCTGTGCAAGTCTCACTTATAACACACACACACGTACTGTATTTGTCCACGCACGGAAACGCAAACAGATTGGAACACAATCATTTGGTCAAAGCTATTATTACCTGTGTAGGCTCAGCTTCTCTGACATGGTCTGTGATTCTCTATTCAGCTATCTTCTGTGTGTACACTTCAGTGTGTGTGTGTTTGAGTGTGTGTGTGTGTGAGTGTGTGTGTGTGTGTGTGTGTGTGTGTGTGTGTGTGTGTGTGTGTGTGTGTGTGTGTGTGTGTGTGTGTGTGTGTGTGTGTGTGTGTGTGTGTGTGTGTGTGTGTGTGTGTGTGTGTGTGTGTGTGCATAATGCATTGGCAATGGCAATGCAACATGTCTCTAGTGTGTGTGTGGCAGATAATGTATCTGAGAGTGAGATTGTCTCAGAAAGATTGGAGTCTTTTAGATTCAATGTATTTTTGTATCTTTCAATATTCTGTGTGTGATATTGGGTTCTTGTATTCAGGGATTTGTTCATGTCCGTGTCAGGTTTTCTTTCTAAACTGTGTATGAGCTGACCTGCTGATAATGTACGTGGCTCCTCAATGTTGTTATCGATCGATGAGAGTACCATGTTAACAAGAAGGTAAAAAACATAAGGTCAAGTAGGCTCGTACATAAAATGTAGTAACATACACTCTAGACTTAAATCTGAAATTCTATTTTCAAAGACTTAAGCTGCTGAACTGATCACTCTTCCAGCCCAGTTACCTTTAGTCATTTTGAATACATATTGTTGCCAAGCTTTCTTTTACTTGCTCTGCTCATTTCAAGTTTTTGATCATAATGGTTATTTTATTTCTCCAAATTTGTAGTCATCGTTAAAGTAGTGGGTCCTTGATGTCCGACAACAGGCTTCTCATTTCTACCTGATGACCTTCTTTCTGATTAGAAACACTTTTGCCTGCAGATATTATATTTCATCAGCTGCAGTAAACTGGCTAACTAAAGTTCAGACTATACCACTTTCGAAGTCATCAGATCCCCATGCAGGTCACACTACACCACTCACTGTTTTGTGATCGGGAGTCTTGCAGTCATAGTAAGTTCATACTACAAGAATGATTGACAACAGGGGTCATAAACTGCACAAGTTTCCACCAGGAGAAACCTCAGACTAGAACGTCTGGTCTTTAAACTAATTTTGCTTGCAAGGATGATGGAAGTAGTGGTGCTGAGGGGGCTGCAGCACACACTACTGGCTAGGGGCTTCAACTGCAAAGCAAAAAGTCGACCAAACATATCAATTAAATAAAACTGTCATATCATTTTTTAGAGAGTAAAATGGCAGTAGGCCTACATTTTTTATATAATATTTAATTTCAAGAATAAAGTGTATTTTCTGTGTGGATTAGATTTGTCTTAAAAAAAAAAATCTCTCATTTCTTAAATAGCCCTAAAGCCATATGTTTGCTCTCTGGTATGGTGTTCAATGTTCTAAAACTGGTAGTAAAATGAATCTCAACCATTCAATTATATGCAAAAAATCTTGACTCAGTTGCATTGTATTCAATATAATGTCGTTATTAGGATATTCTCTTATAGCACCCCCATCTTTGACTGACTTCCAGCATCCCTGGTTTCTTGCATTGCTATCCATTCTCTCTGCCATGTTTGTTTATGTTGTATTCCTCCTCCGGGTTTCCACCTCATTATACCACCTTAACCCCACCCTGCTCTCTGATTGGCTGTCACTGTTTCATTCAGCCTGCCATGAAACCAATCAGAGGAGGCGACGTGTCAGCGAGCCACTTGAATCGCATTTTTGAAGCGTCCACACACGGGCGATTGGCTACTGCTGATTGTGTTGATCAGGCTTTAAATCATGTAGTGTGATCAAGAGCAGGACTGCTACAGTTATCCTCTCTCTGATAGCCTACAACAGAGGAACAGATTTTGTGGAACATGTGGATTTCTTCTGAGTAAGGCCCCATGCACCGCACTTTAACATTCTGAGAAATCCAAGTCTTGAAAGGTTTGCCTTGCTAGTTACTGTTACTAAGCTATGATTGGATAGCTGCGGTGTGTTTGTGTGTGTGCATGTGTGTGTGTGGGGGGGGGGTGTGTGTAGCAGATGATCAATTACAACTCGTATCTTTTTTCTTTACTCAGCTTATGTTTAATTAATGCTGCGTACCATCTGGATCGTCTTCTCAGTTTAGGATGTGAACTGATTTTGCAGCCGATTACTCACAGACTCAACACTCTTACAACCACCAGAAATCTTTTTTTTTTTTTTACTACAGAAATAGCAGCATTGACAGGTGGTAATTTTGTCGAGATGTCTCCAGCGGAGTTCATCTCTGTATGTCAGGCACTAGAGTCAGATGTGTAGCTCAGCTGATGACATGCGAGGTGGAACAACCTGGAGGATTCTCAGGCTGTAATTTCAGCAACCTCTTACATATATTCACAAGGAGCTTGACTAGAACATCACCTTAATCAAGCATAGTCTCTGCATGTCAAAGTTGCGTGGGGTCCCAGCATGTGTGAATTTCATCTTGTGCCACATGATAATAACCTGTTTGCATGCAATAAATCTTTGTGCGCAAACCATATGAACTTGTTCACACTAAATACAAATCTTGTTCCTACTAAATCATTATCTTATGGTGATCAAGTTCAGCAAATGATTCCCGCTAATGACAACCATGCTTCTCCATACAAGAGCAGCAAGAATGATATTAAATGAAATTAGCTGAGTTCTCTCTGTTCTCTCATATGTGAACTCATTAGAGAAGCATCTACAATGATCTATAATCTATTTCAAACTATAATTATTTTGTGCACCCAAGATGTTAATCGTGTGCAATGAGGTTATTATCTTGCGAGTCCAGTATAAAAAAGTATCACCTTTGGACGTTAGGGGCTCCATATTTCTGCTCGTAGCTGGTCACACTTTTCGCTTAAATCAATATCTCCTCAGGGATTTTATTAACACTCATGTTTCTGTCTCTGGTCCTTTGTCTTCACTATATTTGCTGCGAATCCAGACCAAGGTAAACACAATCACCCCAGCAGTTTTGAGCTGAAATCAAATAAGGAGACCTGGAGCGGTTTGTTTCACTGCATTTATATCAATACCAAACACCTCAAGGCCTAGACAGCATCGGGGCTGCTATGAGGCTGCTATGAGGCTGCACGGCAAAACAAATCGAGGTAAACAGCAGTCTCACATGATAGGTTTCCTCCCCAGACAGAACATACTGCTCATTCAGCTTCAGATAGGTCTGTTTGGATTGTAATGATGAACACTCTGGAGGCTTTGTCCTCTTCTTGTTTCGATCATGAAAGCAGCGCCCAAGTCTGTGGCTCTGGAGCGAGATATAAGGTGGCTAGGAAGCATTTGTGTGAATCATGAATTGTGCTTCTTTCACACCGTGCTTTTGTGTAATAACTACTGTTCGACGCACAACTAGGAAACACCCATTTTATTAAAGCTAATTTCTCTCATTAACGTCCTTTACAGAGACAGGAACAGTGTGGACACAGTCACATTAGTGCGTGTTGTAAAGTACTGCAGATGAGTGGAAGTTGTGGTTTATGTGTGAAGCAGCATGTAGTGTGTGTTGGGTCTTTGAAGAGTAGATACACAGGATCTGGAAAGGCTTCTTTTTCTTTTTTTTATCACCATGGAAACTAAATTCCTCACAGGGGAACGTTCCGGCACTCTGAGCCCGATCCAGATGTGAGACTTCAGCAAACCTATCATGCATCATTCATAGAGTCATGTTCTTGAATGGGGGGGAAGTGGATCTGAGATGGTTTAATTCTAAGCTGTAGCTGCTGGGGGTCGGCCTACTTGTCAACAAGAAGGATATAATTTGTCATAATAAATTCCGTCTTGTGCGCAACTCGTTTTTTTTTCTTTCAGGAAGGCAGTCCTTGGGTTTGTGCTTATTGATTCCCCCAGCCTTTTGTATCCTTCTATCTGTCCTCACTGGTCTCTGCCAGCCGGTTGTTCATGATGCCAAGGGCGCCCACCCCTCCTGAGAATCCGTTCTGACGTGAACTGGAGCTGGACTGGCGCGGGTGCCCGATGGCCATCTCCGAAAGCTGCTTCTGCATAATGGCCAGGTTCACCTGCAGGCAGAGGGGGGGGGGGGGGGGAGAAATCAACAGATGAGGAAATATTTGCTGTCTGTGCTTGGAAGTGTTAGGTGAGAACCTGTTATGCCTTTGTGAAACCTGAGACAATGTGTTGGTGGCAGGTACATCTGATTTTACAGGTTCGACATAAAGGCAGCAGATGGTGTTTTTCCTCTCCTCTTGCTGTGTCGCTTTCTACTGAACAAAGAAGACAAACAAACCGGATACTGGTTTACACTCGCACGCAGCAACCTTCCCTTTTCATTTTCCCTCCTCAAAGCAAAGTGTGTAGAGAATGTCAATATTAAACCTAATGCGATGGAGGTGGAGTTTGTCAGTCCACCACTTTGGTACATATGGTTTGTTTTCCATGTAATTTTATCCCAACTGTCATCCCCCTCAGAAGGATAGACTCTATTGACTTTGGTGATCCACTGTCTTTTAGGCCCTGTCGACCCTAATTTGAATATTGTGCAAAACAAACTTTTTCCTTAGTGTTTGGACCGAAACAGAGATTTTTACAAACCCCTTCCAAAGTGCAGATGTTTATTGTGTACATGTAAATTGTTGTCTTTGGGTGATTATGCTAGCTCATTTGTTATGAGGAAACACCGAACAAAAACAACAATGGCAGCTATATACTGGTTTCTCTATATGTGGTGTGCACTGCTAGCTCTAATTACAAGTGTTCAGCTCAAATTCAGCAAAACTTCACCACATTGCCTTCACAGAAATCTCCCTTGCCCAATAATACCACAATGTTCAGCTCTGGTGGTATTTAACAGATTGTTGATGTAGACTTTATCGCCACCTACTGGCCTGGCAGTTTTTTTTTGCATTTGTAGTCATCGTTGTGTTCTCATCTGGATGAAGATATTTTGTAAGATAAAAGTTGACTTCTGTGGATAGAGATTCCTTTGGAACAGCATGGAAACTATTTGTTTAAATAAATATCTGTCGTATTGTAGCCAAAAACTCAATCTGGCGTCACCATGGAGTTTCTTTGTTATTTTTGAACGGAGGATCTCAACAAAACAAGGTTCATCCCTTTATGTTCATCTTAGTATGTTATTTAATATTTAGATTTACCACTCTCACCAGCATAAGCAGTACTACCAATTAGAAAATGTTTGCATGCTGACACACTATGAGAGGGAACATGATAAATATTATTGTCATCATTAGCAGTTTATCATTATAAAAGCACCATAGAGTAACACTTCATTGAGGTGCTAGCATAACTGCAGACACTTCTTGAAAAACAATGAAACAATGGTTTTTATTTAAAAAAAGTTTCTGCAGGCATGCATTTGAAACCAGGACATTTCATGTCTAGGTTAAATCAGTTTGAATATTGTCAGAATTGATTGACATGATGACCAGGAATCGCTCCATCAGTTAGCATTTGGAGCAGAGAAAAAGTAAGTGGCCTGGGAAGAGGATGTGAAATGATGCATCCCTTGTTTCATGTTTTTTTTTCACTTCTTCCAAAACAAATGCACAAGCTGTCTGGGCCGAGGTTTTTTACAACTGATGACAGTAGAGACACTACCAGATCTGTCCACAGAGCAACCAAAATCTACAAAAATTTAAAGTTCCTAGTAGGACCTTTAAAGTGGAAAGGAACAGTTTCATTTTTGCAGAAAGAGCTGCTTGTCCTTCAGCACATTGTATTTGGAAACGAATAAGTATGCAGGCTTACATTGGTTTGTTGAACCATAGCACATAAAGCTACAGGGCCTGAGGGGAAAACTTGTCAGGGTCTGCTCTGCTTTGACCTAAACTTCCACACAGTCCTCAACTAAGTTTTAACACTGTTCAAGGCTTCAGTTTTTTAAGTGATCAGGTTGACAGTTAGTTTAGTCACTTACAAAAAGTGAGTAGGCGGGAGATGTCGAAGGTTTTTACCAACGTTGTACTTTGAGAGAGTGGGCAGCCTATTTCCTGAAGGCATGACACAGCACTGAAAGCAAGGATTGAGCTAAAAAATAAATCAGCAGGACCAGCACTGATCCTCTGGAAGTGTAAGTCACACTGATATCAATGTGTGTTCTATTTATTGCACCCTTGCTATATGGCATCAAACCATTCAGTCTGGTCTCACTCAAAACTCTTGGGACCTTCAATCTGAATTCGTCATCAGGTGTGAAAATGCAGCTAAATCCTTGTGTGAGCTCTCGACTCAACAGTGGGGGAGCAGTTATGGAAATGTTCAGATAACTCAGAGTGTCTCTTATGGCTTTTGAGGAGGTGGTAGCAGCAGATTAAGGTTATTGGTCTTCAGATAAATGTACTCTATAGCTTTACAATACCGAAATAGATTAATATGAGTTTCAATGATAATAATAGGTATGTGCACGTTGTTATATAATATGTCACATGTGTGTCATAAGTATCTCGTGAGGAATCATGAGTGCATTGATAGTTACGCTGCCACAGAGAATAAAATGAATCAACAAAGCGCATTAATGATGGCGATGAATAAGAGCGGCTGAAGTTGGAGGTAATAACTGCAGTGAGTATGACGGCAGGGAGCAAGGTTATTGGACTAAAAGTGTCAGCTACTCATGTGATTAGTGAAATCTAATTACTCTTGGTATTGAACTGATTACCCTGAGTGAAATAACACGTTTGATTATATTAATCATGTGAAATATTCAACCACAACCTTCTGTAGCCCTGCAGCTCTCACCTTGTTGGCTGCTAAGAAATCCCTCATGGAGATCATCTCCCCGGACATCCTGCGCCCAGTGTCAGTCTCGCTCTCGTTCATGGCGTCTGTCTCGATGGAGGGGTCTCTGCGGGAGCGCAGGTGACCAGGGGCCACCACGTTCCTTCGGGGGTGTCGGTGCGGGTGGTGACCCCTCCTAGGGAAGCAGCAACGGCAGGGGGCTTCCAGTCTCCTCAGCAACCAGTTGAGGACCTGCTTGATGACGATGGAGATGACGTTAAAGAGAGAGTAGATGCAGCAGACGCCGGTCAGGATGAAGAAGAAGTTGCCCAGCCGATACGCCACTGTTGCGTGGCCCTCGTAGACGACCCGCTGGCTGCTCACCATGTCTCCAAACCCGATGGTGCTGAAGGCCACAAAACAGAAGTATAGCGAGTCCAGGTAGCCCCAGCCCTCGGCTGCTGAGTACATGAGGGAAGCGCAGCAGGACACCAATATGGCTGCCACTCCCAGAATGAGCATGACGCAGTAGACTGAAGGCTTCCAGCCAGCCAGATCCTCACCTTTTCCTCTTCTGCCGCCCGCGGCTCCGGCTGCCCTGTTTTCCTCCAAGACTTGCCGACCGTTTTGCGGAAGTATTGCCTTGCTGTGGCGTCGTTCGTGACAAGACTTGAGGACCACAGCGATAACAGTGATGACACGTTCCAGAAAGAGGTTGAAGAAGAGGATGGTGGCGGCACAGCCAAGCAGACCGTAGAACATCAGGAAGACTTTTCCTCCAATGGTAGCAGGAGTGGTCATTCCAAACCCTGAGTGAAAACCAAAAATGTTCTCTGATAAGTGGAAAGCTACAAAATAGAATGACAGTGAACAACAGAAAGAGTAAATAAAATTCCTCACTTTCTACTTAGTAATTTGCTTCTGAACGAAAGGAGAGAATCAATTAATTCAGCGGTGGTTCAAAAGGTATAGTTGGTTGTCCACTAACCAGAAGGTTGGCGGTTCGATCCCATTTAGTATGATGAAGTGTCCTTGGGCAAGATACTGAACCCTAAATTGCCTCTGAGTAAAGTGTAGAAAAAGTGCTGCACATGAATCAATGTATCTGAATGGGTGAATAGCAAAACTGTACTTGATAGAAAACGCAATATAAATACAATCCAATAACCATTTTACATTAAAGTACATTCTTTTCACTTCAAAGTTGATCCTCCTTGACTTCACAGGACATTATAATGACTTATATTAATTTCCCAGAGATTTACTCTAATCTTAACCATAGTCACTACTCTCCATAAAAAGTCTCCATAATGTCTGAACACATTAGGGTCCCCACTACATGAGCAATACGTGGTCCACACACACACTAACAAACAAAGGTTTGCACAGCTATCCTTGTTAGAACACTGCATTGAGTTCCATTCATAATGAGCCTAAACAAAACCTTATGCCTAGCCTTAACCATGACCAAGTTATACCTGACCCTAACCTAAACCTGATCACAGTCCTCATCCTACGCCTGACCTTAACCAGGACCTCAGGAATTTAGATTTCCTAATTGGAACTAGATTTTAGTCCCCATGAGGTTTAGTGGCCATGAAAAGTTACTAGAAAAGGTCCTAAGAAGGAAAAGAAAACAAGTACGCATGCACACTGTAATGGTGGGTTATTGGTAGTGGAGATGAGGGTGGTCATTTGCCTACAGCTGCTTTAATTCACCTTCAAATCAAATCTCACATCGTTAATGAAGATGGGAAATGTATTGTCTGCCCTGCTTCTAATTAAAAAGTATATCCACTGAACAACCTCAGCCCTCGAGGGTGGCCATTGGTGAAGCACTGTCCCTCTCTCCTCTCTTTCTGTCACTCACACGCTCAACCCACTTTAAGAGCTGAGGTGTTTTCAGTCTGAGCACATCACTGCCAATGTGTGGGTTACACTGTTATTTGGAAACTGAGAGAACCCCGGTGCACATGGCCCTTTCACATATCTATTTGATCATTTTATTTTTTTAATTGTTTACGCTCATTCAACTGGTTTTAATCCGGTTGGAGCAGAGACACTGTTTGCCTGTCTTTATCTCATGAGAAAAGGCAGGAGAACTAAATGGTTGTCATAGTGAGAGGTCTTTCTCCTGACAGCGCCTTTGTCCTCTTCAATCATTTATCAATTAAAGCTCAGTGAAGCACTGTCTGTCTCTCTGCTCTCCCTATTCCATTTATTATATTCATAACATTGTTGACTTTTGTTGTTTTTTTGGCGGGGGGGGGGGGGGGGACACTAATGGATTATTCTCAGGTATAGCAGCTGTAAACTCTTATGACAAGGGAGCCCTTTTCTTTAGGAAAACAAAGACCAACATTTCTGTATCTCGGGTCATTAGGAACATATTCTGCAGCCTGACTAATTGCCGCTGTTCCACAGGCAGGCGTCTTGTGGAGGGTTTGATTACCTCCACATTCAGATCGGATCTCAGGTTGCTAATTGAGCAGGAGTTTTCTCCCATAAAGCCAAATGAGCAGAGTTTTTATTGGTGTGTTTTTCTCCCCTTCTGGTTTCATGAGGCTTGTTGAATGTGTTGATGACTAGTCATTAAAGCCATTTAATAAAATACAGCTCACGAATGAAAGGAGAGAAAATAAAAACACTTCTGGAGTTCAGGGGTGGGAGCAGAAACCAATTCAATTGAAGTCAATGGTCTTATTCAGACGTAATAAAACAGAAAAAACATTACATGCCTCCATACTGCTGGTGTGGTGTCATCCAAGTGTCCGCAAGCCCCAACATTAATTTCCGACTCAAAACAAGGTCATTTACACCGTGTTTTTTGTCTAAAAGTCCACAGGAAGTGGATAAGCTAGCGGCAAAAGGCACACAATGTTGCGTCCAAGGGTCCGTGAATGCACTTCGTGGGAAGATATCAGTGATGAAAAAGAGTCGATACAATACCAATGAACCTTCTGTTATCTAGAAGACGCCATTTAGAGGCAACCAAATTTGCCTAGTGATAAAACCCTTCTTCTTTGAATTTGTAAACAAAACACATCACCATGGTCGCACACCATTGACCCAGCATCTAAAAGAAAGCTGATTTAAACAGCATATTGTATTTTCCGTTCTAGATGCTGTCTTTATCTCCCACCAGCCATGCGTAGTGTAACATGTGAGAAAGAGGAAAAACATCCGGTTCTGTGACTGAATATTTCTTACCAAAATACAATCCCTGGAGACACAGTTACAATAACTTCATCTCGGAAGTTTTTCAGTGCAAAGGGTGGTACCTTCAACTTGTTGTAAAATACCCTTTCTCCTCCTGGAGTGGTGATTCAATCAGGGCAGTTTCATGCCCATTCAAGCAGCAAAAATACTCTGACTGTGATTTCCCATCATACACTAAAGCGTCCTATCTTATAACCTACTTTCAAAGGAAACCAATCTATGCACACCACCATTATATCTTAATCAGGCCATTTAGCTGAGCTAAAGTTTTATCATTGCAATCTTATAATGAGGCGTCTCTTTTACTATTCCCTTAGTAGTCAGTGGAGCTCTAGACATGTGTCTGTGTTCTGCCTGTGCACCCACTTGTTAAGGTACTGATCCAAACCCTGGTTCACACAGTTCTCTCCTATAGAGGTTTCAGTATGATGATGTGTTTGTGAAGGGCTTCCTCTTAGGCAATCCGCATACTCCAAAAACTGAGAGATGAGTGTCAAATAAAAAGAAGACGAAAAAGAGAGAGACTGCTTAAACTGATCAACCTAAATACATGATCAGAAAATCTCTATCTCTGCAGGCAGCTGGATTCATAGCAACAAGCTTGTATATTACATTATACATTTTCTGTGCAGGAGGTTACAGCAATGATGACTTCATCAAATTATGCTATGATGAATGCAGCTCTCATATGTAATATTAGCTATTGCAGTCATACTTGCAATGATCAAGTCTTGTAATACTACAGTCAGTTGTTTGTCGAGTTATGTGCCGAAGCATTTTGAAAGCATATCAATTAATATGCATAAAAATGATATTCTTATATATGTAACGAGGTTTGACTTTAGAAATCAGGATGTCTCTATAGTCAAAGATCTCAAAGGCCCCTGGTGCGAATTGATTTGGACATTCTCAAAGGTTTCTGGAATCATTTCATCAGTCTTGCGGCCACTAATTCCTTTTTTAATGGTAACAGTCAAGTTGAAGGAATTAAGTTGTTTTAACGCGATCAATAGGGAAAATAGCTTGATAAACTTAAATGAAATATTTTGATGACACTGTGATGGAGGAGAAACAAAGAAGCTGCAACCAAAAGTGCAGGCAGCAGGCATAACATACACACAAGTTAACGAATGATTATCCTCAAAGATATAAGTCAAATCGATTTTTAAATAACATTTTTGCAGGATAGCATCTGCCTGAGATGTTGTAGTTGTTACGCAATTTCTACAAGTCAGCGTCCTCATCTCACCGATGGTTGACACCACAGTCCCCACGAAGTAAAACGCGCCGGTGAAGTCCCATCGAGGTCTGATCGTGTCCACACGGATCCCGGCTACGTTCGCCTCCTCGTAGTTCCTGAGGAAGTTGTTGAGGTCCTTCTTGCTCAGGTTGTACTGCTGGCTGAAATGCTCGAACCTCTGCACCCAGCGCTCCTTCGCCTCTCGTTCCTTGGGCTGCTCCAGCGCGGAGAACACCGCGGCGCCACAGAAGAGATAGATGATGATGAACAACGCCAGAAGCAGGAACCTCGCGTTATCCTCGTTTATTGGACCCGAGCCGCAGCAGCAGCCGTTCCGACATGCCATTATGTTGCTGTTGTCACCGCGGCGCATTTGCAGCAAGGGACCTGTGGCATGGTGGTCTCGAATAAAACGCACTGTCCTCGGAAGAAACGTTGAGATATGTATTTTTACGACAGAAAAGTCCTGCGCAATGCAATTCGAATTGGCCAGGAACTGTAAAGTGGAGTCCTTAAAGGCTGTGGATTTGGCATTCTGCTCCTGAGCGTCTGCGCAATCCAAACCTCTCAGCCAAACGCAGCTCTCAGTGCTTGTCCAGCGGGTGTCTACTCTTCAGTCTGGGTTTCCAAGATGCTCAGAGAGGTGCATAGATCCGCGCTGCAACCTGTGGATGGATGGAGTCGTGCTGT
This sequence comes from Pleuronectes platessa, assembly GCF_947347685.1. NCBI lineage: Eukaryota > Metazoa > Chordata > Actinopteri > Pleuronectiformes > Pleuronectidae > Pleuronectes > Pleuronectes platessa. Next base: position 8,036,869 of record NC_070642.1, read on the forward strand.
TGCGTTCTGTTGCGATCTGTGCTGCTGCCTCTCCAAATAAGTCTCCACCCCAGTGTGCGCATTTTACGCACCGCGGATTGACCAACCTAAGAAGTGAATTCCCACTCTCAGTCTATTTCGACGAATCTGCCAATTCCACACGTGGTCCACGAGTTGCAGCTTAGAAAAAGGCATCACACCAGACTGTTTCTAACGACGAGCCCCGAACTGACCTGAAAAATGTTCGACCTGACCCAAACTTTGGAGATTTGATTCCGACAACAAAGCGCGCGTTTGCATTGTGAGATCAATATCACTTGACCTTTTCTGAGCTCTGGTGGGGGATTCATTCTCCGGCCCCCGCACATACCCGGGGACGATGTGAGCAAATGTCACAACGCAGCGACTGCTCCATATACATTATTCAGGATCACAGGGACAACAAAAAAGCTATTTCGGTAAAAGTTGGGATTCAACAAAACTCGTGAAGCATTCACGACCATTTCAGCACCATGGACAGAGCCAGTGTCTCGGTCCATATATACAGCATGTTAACACCATTGTATAACATCTACCTGGTGAATATCAGGTTTTAAGAGTTAATTCATGTATTCAATCAAATCAACAAAAACAAATAACATATTTTGATAGTTGTGAAAAAGTGTGAAGCGCATGAAGCATTAGTTTCAACTGTGAATTAATTAGAATAATGACAGATACAGTATTAGTATTTCTAATAACTTGATTACAGTGGTTGATTGTGCCCTGGGTTTTTGCTAAATCAACATTGCTGAAGACTTTTCACATTCAGATCAGGTTGATTCCTAAGTCCTATAACTGGGTTGTGTTGCCTGGCACAACAATTACCTGCCCTTGAATGGCAGCTTGGACTGTACCCAGCGATTTTTCCTCATTGTCTATACATTCTAATACATTGTGCGGATACAAGTTGTTATTAGAAGTTATTGTAGTGATTAAACAAGAGGGAACCATTGATAAATGCATAAAACATCAGTTCAAATAATATACCAGGAGAAGTCAACAATATACATGTCTATTATCCGTGTACATGACTCACAGCCTTATTGTAGCATTGTGACTGATTTATTAAACCAGTCCAGAGTCATACCACACAACAAACTATTGATATTCACTTGCAATTATTTGAAGATTAATGTTGACTCATCACGGTCTGCAGAGGCTGTTTAAGGCCATTAACAAGTGATCTATGAGGTATATAGTGTGCATGGCATTGGAACAACACTGTCTCAAACAACACTGATAATCTATTGATGCCGATAAAGGCTTCTACTTACAAGTCTGTAAATAAGACTTTTCATTTGGCAAGAATACCATGGTTATATTAAAGCCTATAATATCATGCTATACAATGCTATGCTATACTATACTATACTATGCTATGCTATGCTATGCTATGCTATGGTATGCTATACTGGGCTATGCTATACAATTGTATACTATACTATATAGGGTTAGCCTACATAATATTGTATAATATACTGCATATTTTATGGTATCATATCTATAATATATCAATATATGTTATAGGATGTGGTATAGAAGAGGACTTAAAGGACTTATAGAAGTGGAAAGAGGACGATAGAAGTTTTATTATTTTATAAATCCCAGCAGACAGTAAGGTATTTAGCTGACCATAATTCCCTGCAGGTCAGTTCATTTTAGTTTATATAGTAGTTTGTTCAGACTGGTTGAAGTGATTGTAGTCAGAAAACCAAGCATAAACAATGTGCGACTTTGCATACACACAGTATACACATTCATGTTTATGCATATGTGGCCTTGATTATGGTCATTAATTGTGACCGGGTCGGGACATTCACAAGCATGATCGTGCATACATACTATTTGCTTATTTATGCATAGACACAGACACAACCAAACATTTATCAGCCTCACCTGTATATGTGGCTGTGACGCTGTCTCCAACAGTAGATGTCTCTTAGTTTGCATAGCTTTCAATCTGTTGGCCTTGTTTTTTGAAAGATTTTCACTTGCAATGAAAAATAACCCGAGCAGAAGAAGAGACAACAATTTCCTGTGGCCTAGCTCGCATCATTACCACCAGTCTTCTATACAAAGCCGTCACATTCACAATGGTATTCTTTACCCTTTGAGCTGCAGGAGGTGTCGGCTCTTTACCTTTTATAATAACGCTCATTCTATACTCGCATACTCACTGGATACTGTGTCCAGTGAGGCATTCTGAATTGGGGAGATTGCATGGTCTGATGTAACCTTTGATGAGTGAGCTTGTGCAGACACTCTTCCAAAGTCTGCTGCATTTATAGGAAATATGTTTGCTTGCTTTTTGAAAAGTTTGATGTGAAGAATGACAACCGCTAATTTAACTCCGGAGGAAAGAAAATGAATAGGACAAGGTTTATTTTTATGTAAGCCAATCAAATAAAAAAAAAAAAAAATATATATAGAATAGCTTACATTTGCAGCAGCATGTGGTGATTAATTCTGTTGGGTTTTAATTAGGTACGTTTCATGTAGAGAAAAAAAGAATAGCTATTAATGATTGAACGGAGCTCTGACTGCATCATCTGACTCACTGAGATGAAAATCATTGAACTGTGGAAATAACCCATGATCCCTGGCTTCCTGAACCAGAAGAGCTACAACTGTAAGGAATACAACAAACTCTCAATAGAATTCTTCATATTTTCAAAAGTTCATCACTGGATACTGGAGATAAAAACTAGTTTTTAAGGACTTTTGAGTCTTTTTAACTCATCTACATTTCCTCATTACTCTTGAGCTTGCAGCACTGGATTCTTGGCATTTAAGCACCAACTATCAGTCAGTTCCACACGTCTTCTCACAGGAGATCGTACCCACTCACCAAAGTGTCAGAACATCAGGGTGAGGAGTAATAATGAAAGCGTCCCCATTCTCCCTAATCCAAGTCAGTGAACCGTCGACCAAATTTAAAGTTCCTGTTTTTGGACATAAAAAGTTCCACATAGAGTTGCTTTAAAACCAGTCTGTGCTACAATACAACAAAAGCCACTGCAATGTCCTGTAAACTCTCATGCGTGTCAAAGTCGGTTTCCACCACACCAGAATCTCCAATAGATGTATCATTAAATTGTGGGTAGATGCAAATCTTTGACAAAGAAATACGGCTCAATATGTAGAGTAGAAACCAAAGGAAAACATCTTTATTAATTTTTTTTTGTTGTCACATATCCTGTCTGATTATGCGACTCAATTTAGATGCGGAGTAGTACTAAAATGTTTATTTAAAGTTTTTCATAACCTTTCATCACTTTCTGTGGACCTATGCAAGGTGATTAATGAGCTAAAGCATACCAAGAACTAAATAAATGAGTACTTTGTGGAATATATTAATTTATCTAGGATGCTAAAGCCTGTAATGACTTCATGCAATTAACCGTTGTTTTTTCCAGTAGGCATTAGATCTGTTTCCATGGCAATACATTGAGAATATTCAAATAGACTAAGGTTTATTCATGAGCTGAGCCTCAGTATATTTGGTGAACACACTTACAGATCTGCAGAAACATTATAACGATCTAGCTCTTTCATTCGGAGTGCATGTGCCTACTAACACCTGGATGTGCATGATCTCTGCCTTTTCTCTGTTGACGTGATGCAGCTTCAACTACTTGGCGACTGTGACTCCACCCTGTAGACAGCCAAGGTCACAGCCATTTGTCATCAGCCTCTACATCTGTCAAGTGACCACTTGATCACAGACCTGGTTTATAAAGCAGCATCATTAGGGCCAGCACTATAATCATTTACACACAAACAGACATGTGCACATACACATCATGCACGATTTTCTAAAGCATCACAACACAAGCTCTTGGGTTTACAAGGTTGCACAAGGCAGATTCGTCCTCAAGCAAGATGTCAGATCTAAACATGATCCCCAGCAGCTCCGGGGTTGTTGTTCAGTGGCGGACCCTGACCTTTGACCGCCTTGTGGAGATCGCAAGAAAAATCTAATTTGCTAATGTGGTCAGAGCAGCAAGCACATTCATATTTCACATCATAAAACCAGAGAACAAAAAGGAAAAATCCTGACCTCCATCTCTTCAGCCTGACTGTCCTACCACATGATAAGACATGTGGCTCTCACACAGCCACATCTAAAACCCTGGAAGATGATGTTACACTGCAAATTTCTCCATTGAGGGACTAATAAAGGACTTATTACCTTATCTTATCTTCTCTTATCAAATGAAATGTCTTGTAGGTTTATATTGATATACCTGAACTTTAACCAGAGAAGTTTGGACTTTATTTAATTACCTCTGCCAATGTTTTTGTCTGTTGTTTTTTTTGTTAGTTAGCAGGATTTAGCTAAATCTACTGTGCGTATCACCACGGAACTTGGTGTCAGGATGTGATATGGGTAAGTTCTCATGAAATGTTCATGAGAACAGACCAGGGGGAGGTTTAAGGCATTTTTTCTTTTTCTTTTTCTTTAACATAATAAGATTGTTTATTTTCTTTACATTTTTGTGAATTTCTAAAGATTTAATACTGGAATAATTATTAATAATCTAAAGGTCTGTGTAGTTTGGTGAGGTTGAATTAAATTGGAGATTGTTGGGCCTATCTATCTATCTATCTATCTATCTATCTATCTATCTATCTATCTATCTATCTATCTATCTATCTATCTATCTATCTACCCACCAATCTGTCCATCTGTCGGTCCGTCCGTCTGTAAATATATATATATTGATTTATATTGATATGGATCTCCCTCTCTACCTCCATCTATTTATCTGTCTCTCTTTCTCGATCTATCTGGTTCATTATAACTGAATATCAACCACAGTGTTAAAAACACACACACACACACACACACACACACACACACACACAAAATAACAGCCTTTCATTGAGTTGAGAGGATGATGTGAAGGATCCTGTGTGAGTGTTTTGTGTGAATTGAAGTTGTATCAGGATGTGATACTGAAAGTGATGCCTGACTGGGTGATTTGTAAAGGGCTGCCAAATGTCTCACTCCTTACACTGCAGTTACTTTTTGTGAGCAATAAGAACCAGACTGGGCTCACAGACACAGTCCTGTTTTCCTGCTGAAATATAAGTATTTTTATATCAAAGCTAGACAGGCCCCATCGACCTCCACAGATGCCTCGGCAGTTTAACTTGAGGTTGTCGCAAAGAAAGATAAAACAACTGGAGCGATGATTACTTTGACAAATGCAGTCTCAGTGTGGTAGAGTACAGTGAAATACTTTAAACTTACTTTTGTAATTACCAAAAAGGATGGATGCAGCCTTTGACACCAGGGGAATGTCCAGGAGTGGGGACTGTAGTATGTCTGAGATATACCTATTGTAAACTGAAATGAATTTAGAGAAACCATGACCTTGTCCTCATTGCAGTTGGTTTCAATAAGAAGGGACAGTTAATACAATTCTGTGACGATTTTCATCGGCTGTTAAGATTCTGCTCCGTTTTGGACCTTAGGGAAACATTTTCTTTTACTCAGTATCGACCTATCAAGTTTGGACTTTTGGATTGTCTTTGTTTTCCCTTAGAGTTTTCCATTTCCTGTTTTATTTTTGAAACTCTGCTCCTTATGTGTCTCTGGCTTTTCTTCATGTCTTTGTCCCGTTTCCTTCTCTTGTGATCATCTGCATTTGTCTCAATGTGTTTCACCTGTGTTCACTTATCCCTGCCTCCCTTCTGTATACCGTTTCCCTTTGTCTTTGTTTTTCCTCCTTGTGTTTCAGTCTAACTCACCCACAGCAATCTACGTTGTTATTTTGGAGTTATTTTTGTGGATATGCTGTTTGTCTACCTGCCATCCAGTGTAAGTCTGTTATTTCTGTATTCAATAAAACATTTTTCCTTGCTGCTAAATCATCTGCATTTGGGCTATGCAAACATTTCTCTGACATTAGCAAAGTCTGTTTCCTGTGTCCAGAATAAATGCAAATATTCATGTCAAGGCAAGGTGACCAGAGAGTTATATTATTATTAACCAACGTGCAGTGTATTGGCATTTAATTAAGCTTCAGATGCTTTATGTCTCCCCAGAATTTTAAACTCAGCATTTTAATGCAGGGTTGTTTTTGGATGTGTCACTTAATCAGTTTAAGTTATGTTGTTTGGGTGGATGGAAAGAAAATTGCATATAGTACAAAGTTCTGTGGGAGCTGTAACATTGATAGTTTAAGAACCTACAGTGCAGTGCCTGTCTTAAACCTGCTTGAAATGAGCTGTTTATTTGGCCTGTGGCCTAATACTACGTGTCACAAAATGATCACATTATCATGCATCATGTATTATTGTTCACATCGTACAGAGGGCAACGTTATCGTACAAATCCGATAATTATCGTTCATCTGGCAACACTGTGCAGGAACAACGTATAGGGGCCGACAGTCACATTCACACCTTGGGTCAATTAATGTGTTTGGACTGTGGTTGAAAGAACCCAGTTAAAACCCACACACAGGAAAACATGCATCCACACAGAAAGACCCCGGCCAAACTGGGATTTGAACAAAAAACCTATACGGCAACAGTGATCCCCACTGAGTATAGAAATTAGACAGTTAAAAATCAGCTGAATGTTAAATACCACTGTTATTGTGGTATCTCTGCTCTGTAATAAGGCTTTGACCTTTAGTTTTGTCCGTGTATCTGTGTGCTGGACAATAAAGAAGCAAATTAAATCTTATTCCATCTTAACTGAATCATAAGATTCTATTGAGTCTTTTACATACACAGTGCATCTCTCTCTCACTCTCTCTCTCCCTCTCCCTTTCTCTCTCTGGGAGACGTTTGTCTGCTGAGCATGTGGTAGCCATAGTAACAAAAAGAGAACTAGGTTATAAAATACTGTATATAAACAACAGTAAAATGCACAAGAGCGCACAGTACAGCAACTCAGACAGCCAGTACCATATTGTATCAACAAGATGTTCTGTCTGCTTTGTTTGTCAGGACATATGTGTCTGGGTGTGAGTGTTGCCTTTGTCACTGATTCTTTCTCCGTGTTCCCCTGTACGCAGTCTCTCAGATTCATTCCACTCGATTTATTCACAGACAGTGTTTACACGGACATTTGATTACGTACAGGTTGTTATGTTACTGTCGTGTCCTCTTCTATGAAGAGTAGCACTCCTCCAACGATGCTTGAAATTATAATATGCAACAGAAAGCATACAATATTGATTTTACAAAGCATAGTGTCATAGGGTCACTTCATGTATATTTTTATTGCAGAATCTGTTTTTATCTTCCATTGAAGTTTTTATTTCATAGCTAGAATTTCCATTGTCAGTCAAGACAAATGAAATTATGTGATTAGATGTCTGAATAAGAAAACACGAATTCCTGGCTCTGAATAATATAATGATAGACCTCCATTGTTGTCCAAACAGCATTCAAACTAATCAGTAAGTCACACTATTAGGTGACATGTACATTTATAACCATGACACTGAACTGCTGTAAATGCCATCTGAAAAAATAGATATTAATCCCTTTTAAAAAATATGCTACACAGTCTGCCAATGTGAAACTTTAAATCTGTGACACATTTTGGACTTGGACTGTATTTAAAGATGGACGACATTACTTTCCCTCAAAAGTGAAGCCAAATCATCCTAATAGCCCTCTGTTGGCTGGCTGTAGTGTAGGTCTCCTCCATGTTTGTGGAATGGGACATGGATCAAAGGTTCCCAAAGATAGCTTCTGTCGATACTTATCATTCTGGTGTATGTTCCAATGTGCTTTTTTTATGATAACTTGATTTAAATTTGTCGATGCTAAAAGACTGTATGTCATGCATCTGTATTATTGTTATGATTACATATCATTTACCTGACGCATTAGTCCAAAGCATCTTACTATAAGTGCATTCAACCATGAGGGTACAAATCCAAAACATCAGAAATCATGTAAGTACATTAGGGTTAAAAAAAAGCCAAACTACAAAGAGCTTCATGTAAGTGTATTGTGTATCCAGGATATTTTAACGTAATTTTTGAAGAATGAAGTCCTGTCGTTGATTTTGAATGATTTGTTTGCAGAAATAAATGGTGGATTGAAGGCACAAGGCTGTCGAGGGTTAAGCAGTGCCACAGATTGGAAATTCATTGTTGGTTTGTTTTCATTATTGTTGACAATAGGAAAAACACAATTATATTTGTACTTATTTATTAACAATTTTAAAACAAGTTTGTGTAACAGATAACATTCCTTTTAGCATGCATCACATTTACTGGCTTGAGATAGAAATATGTTGGTCTTGATCAGGTAACAGATTAAAGCTGGAGATCCATGTCTTGATGTTTGCTGTGGCTTCACGCGATGGCTTTAATTTTCTCTGAAGTAAACTTTCCTTCATTTTTCACCTTTTGTAGTCTAAGTGACAAAATATGCCTTTTCTGAGAAATGACTCAGACCTTGTCACCTCGTCCACTGTGTCGCGCTGAAAGCAGCGAGCGCCGCATCAGCAGACGCACAGAGCTGGGATTAGTTCTGAGCCAATTAGCAGCTTTAGGCACCATAGCAGCTTTGTATGTCTCTATGGGGAAGCGCATTTGTACACATGTTTTGTGCATATCTTTACATATTTATGCGTGTTTGTGTCCATGAGAAGTGTTCTTTGAAGGACTCTATGTATGCGTGTGTCACATACGAATCACAGCTTTTTCCTGTCTTCTGTGAAACACATGGGGGGGAGGGGGGGAGCATTGAGGCACTTTAGTGACTGAAGCCAGGAAAGACTGCAGTGTCTCAAGACCAATGTAATTGGTCAGGCAGGGATAATGAGCCAGTTCCATTTGAGGAGTGATCAGCAGCAGAAACAGGAGAGACGTAATAACAAAGCTCAATGGGAGAAACATCTTGTTTTGTTCTGCAGTCAACAAAGAAATGATTCGTAATCCCCGAGGATGATGATAGTCGATTTGTGTTCACTCTGCTATGTCCTAGCTGACTTGCAACTGCTCCAAACTGTAACAGCAGTGGAGATTAGAGTGTAGCTGGTCCATAATTTTCTGTTCAAACCCATTCGAGTCCTGGAGGAAACTTAACAACCCAGACCCTAATCGAAACAGGCATTCTGTTTAACAGGCATGTTCAGTGTAAAAAAAAAGTAGATGGCCCAGCCAATGTGATCAATACAACATCAGGGAAGGTGAAAAATGATACTCAATTGGTCCGTAAACTATATAAAGAACGACAACTCATCCTTATTTGGTCCAATTATCCAGAAATGTAGCTAAAACTGAGACAGAGTCTGTAGAGTAGCAATCGAGGAATGGAGCCGCGGTGTTAAGGTCTTGGCAATACACACACTCAATGTTAAACCTAGTTTTAATAGTATTGAACTGATAGATAGAAGTTATTAAACTACCTTAACTTAAAATCAAACTTACTGGGAGAAGTGATAACAACCTAACGACATAAACCATCTTTTAGAAAAAAATATTTGATGTATATGTGACCCAACACATTGTTCAGAATGACTGCTTTAGAATTAAAACGGCCTATGGGTCATGCTTGACTCGAATGACTTCAGTTTGCATGGACACAATCAAATTTTAGGGGTTCAAGAAGAGCAGAGATGTGCATTCAGTTCACAATTAAATCTTTATTTAATAATGGGACAACTAGAATGGGGGACCTAAGAAAGGGAAGAAATGATCGACAATTATAAATAAAAACAAATAGCTTTTTATTTCTGAATGTTTATAAAAGCTAAAACAACAAATACTGTGACCACAGAGATACAACACACTTTAACCTAAATAGCGGGGACCATTATGTAGGCAGCGTACTTACTACTGGGAGAATCTATCACAAACCCCAATAGACACCACCACGTGAGCACACTGATCACTAAACACTGCAGCGCACACTGCAAGGACAAAACCAGAACACACTGTTTAAGTGATCACCACCCTTTCTTCCTACATGCAAAGTGGTGTGAATCCCACAACTGCTCCCCATAGGTCGCCCAGATGCCTAAAACAAGGAAAAGAGGGAGAGTCAGTTGGTTCAGGGTCACAATAAAATATTTAAAAACAACCATCAATAGATGATTGTGAGATCTGTCGGTCTGACAGCATAAAACCAACGCAGAAACCAGTGGTCAGACAACACTGGAATTAGGCAAAGCAGCAGTCTGGCACTTAATCTGCAAAGAGAGGGAGACAAGGTCAGTTATCAAATTGCAACAAAATACATTAGAGGGGATCACCTTTTTATGTTGCTATTACATTGTTCACTATGGGACCCTACTTTACAGGGACCATGGAAGGCTGACTCTGCACTATGGTTCAAAGCAGGTAAATAAAACCTCTTTCTCACAGTCTCCCCTTACCTGCACAAACACAGCAGTCACCATCTACCAGGCATCACACAAAGAGGCAGTAATTGCTTGCACCTGTCCTTATAGGGGTGGGTTAGCTTTCCACTCCCCCCCTACCAGGCCGGTGCTCTAACTCCTATAGCTGTCAACACTCACATAGAGTTTGACTTTTCAGTTTAGTCCATGTGTCATCCACTAACATGTAGGAAGCAGGAGTTATGACTAAAACTGCAGCCAGCCACCAGGCTTCACTTCTGGGGCACCTGTCGTCCATCTTTATAAACCGTCTTTGGCTAACACACACACGCACACACCTCTGTAAGTGTTCTCCAATTATGTGCGAGAGAGTGTAAATGAAAGAGTTACAGTGAGGAATATAACTAAAGCACAATATTTATAGCCTTTACAAAGCTATAAAGCAGGTTCATTAACCCCTTGTACTTTCAATAAGAGAGAGGCGGTGGTCTAGTGGCAGAAACTTGGACTATGGGCAGAGAAGGTCTCTGGTTCGTCTCTGGTTCGACTCCACGGAGAGACAACAAAAGACGAACCTGGATTGATCTGTCCAAAAATCCAAGAGTCTCCCTACTCTGTCTAGTGCCCCTGAGCAAGGCACCTTACTCCCCCAACATCTGCTCCCCGAGCGCCTGTACGTGGCTGCTCACTGCTCTGTGTGTACTGCACAAGATGGGTCAAAAGCAGAGATTAAATTTCCCTACCTGCATGAGTGTGCCTTTGCATGACTGTGCATGTGTTTGGGATGAATAAATGCATCTTAATCTTAATATATCAAGCTTCAGTCTTACTTTTATCGGTATTATACACCTAGAATCTCGGTCCTAGATGAATGCTCCAAGTTGGCAGGTCAGTGAGATGACTGTGCGTTTGTACTATTGCTCAGTGTTCATAGACCTTGGATTGGACCTGGAAACTTATTTGTGTTTGGTTTTGTTAACGGGTTACAACATGCAAAACAATGGACCTTCGGAGACCTATAGTCCATTGTTTTGCATGTTGTAACCCGTTAACAAAACCAAACACAAATAAGTTTCCAGGTCCAATCCATTTCCCTTCTGCATTTTTTTAATAATGTCACAATGACGTGAGAAACCATGTTGCCTAACTTTGAAGTGCTTGAGAGTGGGGATATAAAAACAGCAAGTGATATATCACAGAGAGGTACTAGTTATCAACAGAAGTCGCAGTTGCAGGAACTTGCAAATATATTAAGTGTAAGATTTTGGAAAGCACTAGCACTACTATAGACATTGAAATAAAGTAAATTTATGGTGCAAATATGATGCCTATCAGCTGGAAAAAGGTGTGACCACATTTTAATGAAGAAACTAAAAGTAGACGGATTAGACTTCTTAACCAACCAATAATAATTTTAAAAAAAAACGCTACCACTGTAAAGCAGGGAACCTTGGTATTTTTGGTAAAAGTCCTCTCTCCTTTTAGTTTCATCTGGCCTCGGATCCTGTTTTGATACAGCTCCAGGTGCAGTTAAGAGATTTCATCCAAGTTTCCCATGCATGAACTTCTCTAAAGCAGTACCTTGACCAACTCTATTATGTTGCCTCCCTCTCAGTGAAGTGTTTGTTACCCAGAAAGCACACAGTCTTCTTTACACAAACCATTGCATCTTTGTTGCATTTTATTCTCTAAAGACTGCTGCTTATTTGAGAAGGTCCTTCTCCAAATATTTTTCTTTGTCTGCTTATTTCTTGGTATGAGGACGAAGAAACTGCAAAATTCTGAGGAGCTCTCTGGAAGGTATTGATTTGTTTTTTTTACTAGTATTCATTTTTAAGGACTGATTGCTATCTTAATGCTGCATGTCATTGAAAGCACCAGAACAAGCTTATTGTAATTGTATTGCATTATTAACATGCATTTGGCAAGAGATCAATCTATTGGGGGGAAAGTTCAAAGGGTTTTGGGTGCCTGACATGTGTCCATCTTCTTTTCTTTCCTCTTATCCTGTGAATCAGACATGTCATAACCTCACAGGGCTTTTGTGCCCTCTGTGGCGATGTCACTGTGAGGCAGACTGGTTGCCATGGCTCTTTCCAGTGGCTGCCCCTTTGATGTGTCATAGCAGATTTCCCTTCAGTCCATTTCATACCAAACATCTACCAATCAGATCGGGGCAGTCAGTGATTCATGTAGCCACGATCCCCCTCTCGAAAAGCAAGTTATCAATATGGGGCGGACAATTGCTCTTCTATCACTCTGTAAAAACAAATTTTGGTTGGCTGAGCAAAGTGAATGATGGAGGCTGTGAGAACATCATGGCTTTTTACCCCTTTGTGACTGGTCAAGCTTCCACAGACAAAAACACATTTGAAGTAACTACGTGTGGCTGTCGTTGTTTTTTGTTTGACAAGAGTCATAAACAGAGATGCTGATGATGTGTACACACCATGCCTAGCTTTACTTCTACCTTTGACAGGTGGACTGTGGGTGGACCTGGCTGTCAAAGTGCACCATGTGGCATGAGTGGCAGCAAGAGCTGTTGGCTTGCAGCGAAGATAAGTGGTATGGATGAACGATTACCAGAGAGGTAGAGGGTAATTGGCCTTTCAAAGAAAATGAAAAGCCTCACTTTTTAATTCAGAAAAGCATTAGCATCAGTTATGCCACAGGCTATCTGGCATCTGACACAAAATCCCAATAATAAATACCATTACCATGGTTTCACAGTGAAGCTCCTGCACAGTAGGAGGTGTTGACAAGTTGCTGTTCTTGCAGAAGGAGTGTTGAAAACTTATGCTGCTTGTTTTCAAATCATTTAATGGTAGCAGATGGTTCTTTTTTTACAATGAGCATCACAATATGGACCCAAAATAAGCAGCCACTAGTTGTGTGAGTGTCTGCATGTGTGTGTCTCTATACACGTGTTTATAGGTGCATGATATGTATTGATGCATCTTAAGTTTTGTGTTTATTTTTGTAGTTTCATGTGTGTTTATATGCATTAAAGGTCGTTGCTCAAATTGTCAGCTGTAAAACAAGTGTTAGCATTGCCATTGTGAGAATGTTAGCATTTAGCTCAACACCACTGTTCCTATAATCCAAAATGGCACGTCTCAACTTTCTCCAACAATCCAGAAATGAAGCCAAAATCAATTTGTCAATTACGTTGTTTCACCCTGTTTTTTACAGGATCAAATCATTAAATAAGGGTACAATTTAAACCACAATTATTTCACTAGATGCAGATATTCATTCTTAATTTATCATTTTAGGGGTTCTTTCTTGACCCATATTGCCTTCTTCAATAATTTTTGCATAATCCTGCAAATGAACAGACAACAATTTGATGACAAAAGCTTACCAAGTGTGATAAAAACACCTAAAATGAGAGAGACTGTCTTGGAGGAAAATCTGTTCAACATGCACATTGACTTTTTCGTTTGGCCTGTGCCCAACACATTAACTTGGAGGAGGTGTGATTTATGACCTGTACTGCAGACAGCCACTAGGCGGCAATGAATATGCATTGGCTTCACTTACCGGAAGCAATCATATATCTTTATAGACACTGTGATACAGCCTCAAAGAGCTGCTAACATGGCTGTAGTAGACTAATGTTAATGTTTGCTTTCCTAATATCCATCAAATCAATAAGGATTGAAAGATGGAACTTTAATAGTAAGTCTTATTTTTTTATAATTGTTACATCCAATTTCTAGATACTGCATCTTATTTCCTTCCTGCAAATCAAACATGTAAACAGTTGATAGGAAAGTGAACATTACAGAACGCAGGGCCTCCATTAAACACATGGCTGAGTAGTGCAGGAAGTATATATGCTACATCAACGCTCTGAGAGTCACTTTGAAGAGACACCAAACTATTTCTCTTTGTTCTCAAAGTGCAGCAATAAAAATGTTTCTGAGGCGTCCTCTGTTAGTTATTCCAACAGTATCAGTCTGTGAAAGGAAGGCTTGTGCAGCAATCTGGTTGGGTCAGCAACAAGCCTTGCAGCGACCCCCGACAGATTGGATGAGGTGAAGGAAGAGGACGAGTAGAGAAGATCCCCTTTGATGTCATACAAAAATAAGCTTGTTGCTAGAACAGAGAACTGGAGGGGTGTTGTTTAGCAGGAATTATGAACAAGTTTAAATGTTGAGTGGGTTATAAAGACAGAACGTGAAGTATTTCGATTATGACATGCAATATTCCAGACACTACACCGAACCTGGGATACACAGTATGTGGCATGTATAGAACGTGCAGCGTGTTAAAAGCTACATTGAAAACAATAGCACAGAACCAAGACATCTTTCATTTTGAAAGAGAACATCCATGCATTTTAAACGACAGATTAGCTAAACAGCAGAACTCACAGCAGTTCAGCTTTCCCCAAAACAAACGTGTCCTGAATGATAAACAACTAATTAAGTCAAAGCAATTACAGCACAGACTTGTATTATTAATTGTACACATGTTAACTAACCAACCAAGCGTAATGATCACCACCAGCAACATGTTCTGCTGGAATAGAAGCAATTCATGTCCCCATCCCGGCCTCAGTGATTGTGCTGTCACTGCAACAGCTGTAAATTAACACTTCTCCCATCCTCATCCGGCCTCTCCGCAGTTAGCCACCAGCACGCTGCTGTAATAAACCTTCTCAGGGACTAAGGGATTTAAAGCAATTTGACTAATATTGCAAAAGAGGACAGAGCTCTCGCTGTGAACTTGTATCTTCCTTTTACTGCTCCTTCCCGTATCATCTCCCTACTGCGAAATTGTGCATATGCAGCGGAATATAACCAAAGGTTTGAGAAATGTTTGTTGGTACTGCCCCCACATGTCCTAACTGCTATTATATAAATGAATTGGAGAGACATGTCCATTTCAAACGATGTAGCCATCACAGCCCACATACTTCCAATAGTTCTTTACGTTGAAATGGTTGTCAATACATCCACTAGAGGGCAGCACAGAGTTGAGAGTTTCTGACAAGAACAAACATGGCGATGTTGAAGGAGGTTGCGATAGCGAACCCCTTAAGAAAGAGGCAGAGACAGCCTGTTTGTCCCCTTGCCTGGACAAAGTATCATTATATACTTTGTCCGTAGATACCTGTCGTTTCTTACCAGCTCTTGAATTCTCTCCATAAAAAGTTGTTGAAATTTCTTCCATGTGTCGATTCGTTGTCTCACTTTAACTATTGACAACACTGCCCCCCATGATTTCTGTTGGAACTACCCTGTTTCATCAATAATCTCATTTACGAGGCCTTAAGATACTTTCGTTGCCCACGTACTTCCATGCGTCTTTTACGTTAGGATGGTTGTTGAGCAATACATCCACTAGAGGGCAGCATAGAGTCAAGAGTTATTGTTATAAACAAACATGGTGACGGTGAAGGAGGTTCTGATAGTGAACCATGCAAGAGGTCTATTCATCCCTGCCTATATTTTCTGACCAAAACCCAAACATAAGCTGAGTAAAAAGAAACGAGTTGTAATTGATCATCTACTACCACACATCTACTACCAAACACACACATTTTCCAGTAGCACTGCTGTGATTTATGAGACCAAATATGGACGAAATGAACAGTATGGACAGACGTCTATATTTCCGTATACATATCTGAGAATAAATGAGCTTAGACTCAGGAAACAGGGGCTCAATTCAAAGTAAAATACAATTGTCTTGAATTTTCTCTAAACACACTGTATCTTCTTTGATTAACCCATCGACAGAACTTTTATGTAAAACAACAACAACCAAGTTTTGTTTTTAAAGGAAGTTATGTTTTTGCTATTTAGCCATAGAGACGTCCTGGAGTCTGTGGTTTTGAAAGCCTGGCAACCAGCAGAGTCTTTGGTCTGTGCCCTGACCAAACAAACAAAATATAATATAATAATTACTGAGCCTCACAAGTTCTGTGGAGCTTTGAACAGCGCCGAAGCAGCTGTTTTCCTGTTTCCAGGCTTTATATTAAGATAAGCTCATTGCCTGCTGGCTTTAGCTTCATAGAAACCCCACATGAGAGTGGTTCTGATCTTCTCAGCTAGGAGGCATGAGCAGATTCCCCAGGGTAATTATTTCTTTAACAACATTACCAAAGATTTTATAATTAACATAATGGTTTACAATTATGAACTTGATGAATTACAAAACAACAAAACAAAACAAAAAAAACTCTGGTTGCAAAGTGCATTTATTCAGACATTTAATTTTGAATAAGTCAATCGGTGAAATTGCAGAGGGTGTGCAACATCAAACAATAACTGAATAAGTATTACTCCACTTATGTAAAATTCATACCTCTCTGGCATCCTACATATTGAATGTCATTACTTGAACACTATAACTTTACAACCACACTTGATGCACACACACATTAATTTCATGGCAAAACAATAAGAAGGGTAACAACATACATTTGCTGTTACACTAGTATTGGTTGTGTCATAATTCTGCTTTTTTGGACCTTGTAAGATTTTCGGTTGTGTAGACTTTATATGTCATTGGTATTTATTAACCTTGTTGTCCTTGCGCTTAGATATCAGAATTTGTTCTGTGTATGGTTAAACTTGGTTTGTTGGTTTCCCATTTAATTTGAAACTTGCGTCTTTGTGTTACTCTCTTGTTTTACTTCCTGTATTTGTCCCGATTCACAACCTTATGATTTTAACCGCTGTTCAATTCTCCCTTAAGTCCCACAGACTTTAAACCGGTTGCTTGATTGACAGTGGGATACACAGGATGGTTTATGTGTAAGCTTTTACTGATGGCATCCATGGGGAAAATGTTTTAAAGTTAGTAGATATTTGCCTAAATCTAAATGGAACAATGTGTTGGACACTTGGAAGCAGTAACAATACTCCAAACATTTCCCCATTTATTCATTCTGCAAGCGTATAGCAATGTAGGCATTATTTATAAGTTTGGTTTCTGTCCACCTGATGACTGTGAGTTAAATATTGGCTTACCTTTGAGCTCTGTTTTGGTCACCACCACCGCCTCAGGTAAATATCTGCATCTTTAGCAGCTAAATGCTCCACTTGGTCACCAGCTATAGTCCCAAACTGTCTGCCTGCTATTTGTTGCTAGGGTTAATGTGCAGCTGGTCGTAAGAACATTTTGACTGAAAAATGCCTTTTCTACTCTTTCACAAAAACCAGCACCGATGAGCAGTGAGAGTGAACCACGTCGGAGAAGTTATTGGCTGAAAATCCAAAACACCACAACGAAAGATTCAAGAACACTTGGCAGAGATGAGAGGAGCTGTACTGGAGGTGGGTGAACATTCTCTTTAACCATTATTTATGTAAAATCAATATTAGAGCAGCTTTAAATATGAGCTTGTTCAACATCCTCAAGGAAAGGATCAGATGCATGACAGTCACTATGTTTAGAGGACTTTTGTACCTGGTTTTCATTCTTAATAAAGGTTTTGTAGAGAACACATAAAAACCGCAATCACAAAATTGGCAGGGGCATAAAGACACAATGGTAATCAAATTTAAAACTTTATCGTTATGGCATTTAGTATGTTGTTCTCATTTCTTTGTAGAGTACCAGAGCATTGGTGCGTACTGATCCTTTAACTCCGTCACGTTAGGTGGTTTAAAATAGAAAGGGCTAGATGGTTTCATAAAGCAGAAGAAATTGTAGTCTATGAAAACACATGAATCCAGTGAATATACACAAAGTGACTCATTACCTAGATTCTGAACACCCCCACACTTTATAGACATGTTCAAAGAACATTTCTATTTTCTGCACCAGCTCAAAACAATGGGTACAAAGAAATCAGTTCTTATGGAGAAGGTCCAAGCCTAATTGGGCTCACACAGCGTCTGAGCGTCTGGCTGCCAATAGGGACTGTGACAAGATTAAAAACAAAAGCAGAGGAAAGAGCCGAGTTCTAGATGCTCTCCGTCTGCCCCCACCTCGCTCGTCCGTCTCCACTTATCCAGCTGTCCGCCCTCCCAGTTTCAAGGAGTCACCGTAACCTAGCAACCCTAGCTGGAAGTGTGTCAGGGATACTGGGCCGAAGGTGGGGATGGGCGAGCTGCATTTGTATTACGGAGGGGGGGAGGGGTCAGGAGCCGTGTCAAAGACCCCTAAAGATGAAATCAAGATCTGATGGGCTTTTCTTAAAGGTGTCATGGTTACCCCCCCAGCGCCAATATGGTCAGCAGGTTTTAAGATGAGGCTCTGTCAGGAGAAATTGAATATTGAACTCACTCTACCACAATCATGACTCCTCAATCAAGTCGGAACCGCAGTTCAATGTAAAGACAAGAGTGGAGGATTCTTGCTCATGTGCAGCACTTCCACTGTTTACCGACCCGAAACATAAATTGGCCGTTTTAGCAATCAAAATCGCTCGGCTTGTTGCCGCGGGCGGTGTGTAGGTCTGAGAGGAGGCAGCGGAGAGGCACGGAACTGAAAGTGGACGTCTGACAAAGAACTTGAGTGAACTGAAGCAGATGAGAGATGGACAGAAGCTGCGCTGAACAAGATAAGAAGTGATTATGATGAGAAAGAGCTCACAGGCAGCTTTGAATGACTCTTGTGCCAGAGAAATGAAGGACGAAAAATTGCTATTATTGCTGAGAGAGAGAGTATGTGTGGGTGGGTGGTTGGGTGTGTGTGTGTGTGTGTGTGTGTGTGTGAGCGCGTGTGTGCATGTGTGAGCGTGTGTGTGTGTGTGTGTGTGTATGCGTGTGATTGCCTTCTTCAACGCTGTTCACGCTCAATCCAGAAGCGCAATTTTTTATCCCCTTTTCCCAAAAGCCTTTATTACTGAAGAAGCCAATAAGTACAGTCGCTCCAAACACATTATGACTATAGCGTTACCGCGTCACTGCTAATTTTAGGTACCCATCTCGGCTGCCTGCCTAATTAGCATCTTTCTTGTGACGTGCGCGAAACAAGAAGCGTGTGATTGGCTCACGGACTCTGAAGTGTCTCAACAGAGCTTTGGAGCTTCTCTAGTAATGGACAGCGGGCACTGATAATATCCTGATTTAATCATTGTTCCCTCTTTGCGTGACATATTTTAGCTTAAGTGAGACTAGCAGGTCGGCAGATCAAATCTCCCACACAACTGATACTTCAGATATGAAAAGTAAAATAGGCTACAGACACTGCTGCACCTGGCGTCATGTTGCTAAGAGGCCTGCAGCTGCAAAGTGGCTGAAGCTCTGCTCTCTGATGATGTAGCTGCTTGTGATTCGGTGTGTGAGGCAAGAAAAGAGGGGACACAGGGAATCATTTCAAAGGATTCAGTGTCTGCACAAGGGAATGTCACAGGGCCACAGAAAATGACAGGGATTAAAATGAAAGAATAATTGATAAAGAAGTTTTGTGAGTGTGGTGAGAGGAGCTGTGTTATTGTGTAATGGTTGGGTGTTTTTTACAGTAGCCTGGACTGGACAAACTAAAACACCTTTTGAGTTTTTATGAAAACTACAGGTGATCACAGGTTCTCCCTCGTGTTTGGAAGGAGAGGGGTGTTCAGCTGCAATATGCAACTTCACCACTGGAAGTCACCAGACTCTACACACTGAAACTTTAATACAGACAAGTAGAATAAAAGCGCTGATAACAAACTCATCATTGCTCTAGTTAATTTGTACAGCACATTTTACACAGTCAGTTCCAGATACTTTTACATAATACTTTAGGAGCATAAAACATCATTAATTAAATTATAAAAGGAGATAAATAAATGAAATATAGGTGAAAGATGTAAAAACAAATGTTCCAACAGAGGAGAACAGTGAAGGACTTTTTTGGAGTTTAAAACTACTCAAGTGTTTTCCTCTTTCCAATTCTGCATCTCCATACTATATTTGACTATTAATTCAAGTAAATCCTACTAAGTTAATAGAGCAGGTAGTAACACGTATATATTTATATGATGGATCACATTATCGGTCATGACTTTAAACAATTAAACAGACAGGAAAGCATTTAATAGTATCTACACTAATAGTAGCTACAAGCCATTGTTTAAGACCTGTGAGTCAGGGTAACGTTTGCACCAATCAGAGAGACAGAAGTGCTTGGAGGATCATGAGGTCATCAACTCATCCTCGCTGAGGACCATGGGGACGTCATGTGATCTCGAGGGACCCTCCTTAGAGACTGCTGTAATTACAGATGCAGCTGGATGTATTCAGATGAGTATCTGGAGTTGTAGGGAAGGATAAGCTGCCGGCCTTCAGAGAGATTCCTCAACAAGCACTGATTTCAGGAGCATTAGAGGGTCAATATCCTGACTGTGATGACGGGGGCCACACTTGTGAAATACCTCCACAACCATCTCAATGTCCTTCATGCAAGGACAGACTGTGGATCAGGCCGTCTGTCCTTCAAATCCGATATTTTAGATACAGTTATCCTGGTATGAGTCAACACTGTGTTTCCTAGACACTGTGCACCAGCATTTAGCCAAACATTTTCACTGCACCTTATTAAAGGTCAGAATTTCTATCTTTGAGAAGGTGCTGTTTTCTACCAAACACTGTCAAAACCCTGTACCCGGTGATGACGGTGCAATTTAATGTCAAAATTATAAAGTCAAATGTGACACCACTGTTCCAATTCTGATGAGGGTAACACCAGGAGAGAGGAAGGTGGCTATTGGTCCATGGGATCATTTGTGGTTAAGTTTGAATCGCAGGCCTACAACAGAAGCCAGCAGCTCCTTTTAATCTCGGTGTAAATTGATAATCACAGACAGCTCTGACTGCTGATTGCCGTATCAGTCGGCCCTCCACCGGCAGCTTATTTGAAGTCCTTGAACTACAGGAACAATGTAGAGGGGCCCATACTGCCATGTAACTAGTAATCCTGTATTAGTCAGATAATGAGTCTGCTTCTGTGACAATGACGAATGGTGATAGCACAGAGCAGCTAAGTGGTACACACCACTCCAAATGATCATCAGCTACTTTGTTCTCAGTGTGGCAGGCCTGCTGAGCAGAGACTCCACTAATGGCTGCTGATTTCACTCTGAGGTTTTGTAGACACAGACTGATTGGATGGTATTCCACTACTTAAATCTGTGGAGCGAGCCTCCAGGCACTGAGCACAGGGAAATGAATCCTCTTTGCCTTGCATTCATTTTGACACTAACAAAAATGTTGATCTACAGATTCAGGCTCCACAAAATACCAAAAGTTACTCTTCTCTGTAAAGTTGCTTTAGCGAATATTGTTTTATTAGCTTGAAATATTGAAAATCTGAAAGAAGTGGCTCGTGGAGATTTACAGAATTGTCAGCAAACTGCAGCTCCCATGAGTTCTGAAGCTTTTAAGCACTTACACACCTGTTAAAACACATTCTGGGTTGTATCTCCTGAGTTTTCAGTGTGGTCCCAACAAAAAATAACAGATGTGAAAGGTGCCTTTCACCACAATCCAGACCAACAGACTGCTATTTAGTCCAACTAAAAGAGGTGATCTCAGGCTGAATCAAACTGAAGCATGGTTTGTTTTGTCTGAAGTGTGGAACTACTGTTTTAGATAGTTTGGCCTTTTGGACCAAGTGCAGGAGGTTGAGGGAGAATTTAACAGAAGAAGCGAAGGAAGCTGAAGTGGCAGATAGGATTGCTTGCAGTCTTCTACAATGATATCGCTTCTGACGATATTATTTTTGAAAGACAAGGACAAGGTGTATTGGAATTATTGTTGAGTACTGCTCCCAAAGTTTGATGCTGTCAATAACATAATAATATTACACTGTCAATGAAATCAGTTCATTTATTGCCTCCATTCAAACAGAAAGACTAATAACTCCCTGTTACACACCAACGTCAGAAGTTCACGTGTCTACAAACCAATCAATGTCAAGTATAGAAATAAATACGATAGGATGATGCGCTCCTTAAATTGCATGTGAAACCAAAACTTATTGCATTAAACATAAACCAAGTGACACAGATACCGACCTGGTTGTGTCTTTCACATATGAATATGCATTTTTCCTCCAACAACTGTATGTTCCATCACCACACCAGAGGAAAACCAAAGGGTGAGTGAATATGGGTTGCACACACACAAGGTTGCCAGAAAAATTACATTTATGCAAACTAATGGGGCAACTGTTTGCTGTTTGCCACATCTGCTTTGTAACAACAATTCATTTCTACTGCCTTCAACTTATACTTGAGAGTGGCTGCTCTGCCTTCATGATAACACAATAGTGCAACACTTTGGACAAGTTATTTAATGTGTTAATTCCCCAATATATCACTATTCCTAGACTTCTATGAGACGGTAAGAAGAAGGTTTCGCAGCCTCACCTGTGTGGACCTACTGTAAAAGCAGAGGCAACACTAACTTTGTCAGAGTGTATGTTACTATTTCCATCTAGTGGACAACAGCGCGCAGTACACCCTCATTGATAATGGAAGTCAGGGAAGTTGACATTTATTTTCCCTACTTGAATGTCACTTTTGAATATGATGCCCTCTCTCACTCCCAGAGCGTATACCTTTGTTAATATTTATTATTATATCTGCAGACATAGGGATTGAGATATCACATCAAAGTAACAATTGTACCATTCAGCCTAATTCAGAAATGATGAGCAAACCACTGCTAATGGTTTACTAAATTCAGGGAATGTTACTAATGTGTTAATTCTTAAGCATTATTTGGAAGAGGAATAGATTAAACAGTGTATATATTAAAGACTCCCTGAAAAAAGACAGTTTGCTGCTTTTTAAAAAGGTTCTTTAACCAATGAAACTTTTAAAGTTTTAATATTATTTGCGTATAAAGCACTTCTTAACATAAATTACTCAAAAAAGTCTCCAAGTAGCAATTTAATCTAATTTTATTCATACAGCCCATATTCACAAATCACACTTTGTCTCATTGGGCTTAACAAGGTGTGACATCCTTTGTTCTCAACCCTCAACAAGAGTCAGGAAAAGCTACCAAAAGACTTTTAACAGCGAAAAGAACGTAGAAACCTCAGAGAGAGCCACGTGAGGTTCCCTCTCCCAGGACGGACAGAAGTCCAATCGATGCCACGTGTAACTGAGAAGATCAGCGAAATAACAGTATTTACAACATTTCAAAAGATTCGAAAGTCTTGAATCTACTTTTGGAAAATTTGAAAATTCTAAGCAACTGATAAAACCAGCAACTCTGCATTCATGTAGAGTGAAAACTGTGGTTGTACAATCTCACGGTAACTGTCAGGTGATGGAGAAGCATTTACTTACAGTTGTTGCTTTAAAGAATCATTTCAGGCCCAGTTTGATGCTGTTTTATCAGAAAGTGTCATCATCAAAGTTTTACAGGTGGTCCAATAAAAAAGACAAGAGTCATCACACACACACACACGCGCACACACACACACACACACACACACAGACACACACACATACACACATGCCCTTGTCTGTCAGGTGAAATGACTCTGGTCATGTCCTCCGTGGCCCCCTGCTGGGCTCTTGACCTATGGCTGGAGGAGTCACAGCCACTTTGCTGTGACAGTCCAAACGGATTGACTCGAGTGAACGACCTTGTCCGTCCCCTCTGGACATCTGTACGCTCACTCAGCGTGGACAATCAATCTATTGTTTTAAGTGCATGCCATGTCCCATGCAGCCACGAGAGGGCGCTGATATACCCTTGAATGTGTTGGAACAAGCTAATATTTGCTCCTGCTCTTTGATTTGGATCGAGCTTGTCTCTTCTCTTGTTCTGTCTCTTTGTCTTTTCCCTCCCTCCTCTCAGTCCCTCTCATAAGTAACACTTTACCTGTATCTTTGTGTGTGTGTGTGTGTGTGTGTGTGTGTGTGTGTGTGTGTGTGTCTGTGTGTGTGTGTATACTGTATGTGTGTCTGCACGTGCCTGTTCCGCTCTCTGTTGTGGAACAAATTACACAGCGGCTGGGGAGCCAAATGACTAATCAGTGGTACACAGATTAAAATCCAATTGCTGCAATTTGAAGCCACACAGGAGTAGTATGGCAAATTATCTGCTACGCTGTCTGTGCTGCCGTCTGCAGCATGCATACCTGTTTAGATGTTGATCTTTTAATTAGTGCGGCCCATAGACACTGTAGATCAAGGGTTTTAAAATCCTAGATTTTTGCTTGTGGAAAATACAACAAAGCTCACAAGTGACACGCGGTGCGTTGCTGCTCCTCCACGTGCTTTGCGGATGGCTCCTCGTGCGGCACTTGATGCGTCTCAAGAGTTAAATTGCAGATTGTCTGAGATGTAATCTGTGCATGAAAGACAATAAATACGGTGAACAAAGTTAGAGCGAACGACAGTCGGTGGTTAATTAGTTCATATTCACCAGGAGGGACGTTAGGAAGATGAAGTGTTGTGCTTACGATCGGGCTGGGAGGATGGGATGCTGTCTGCAGTCACTCATTCGCCATCAATATATCATCCCCTGCCCACAATAACCACCTATCACCCACAGGATAAAGTGGCTAATGCCAGGGCTTACCATCTCCGACTTAAATGGTTTGCAAGTGCTGTGTGTGTGTGTGTTTTATTTAATGCAGCCCAGCAGACAATTTATTTGTCCTCGCACAAAAAATAAATTCAGAGGGAGAATGAATGATAAGAATAATGAGCAAAGCGCCGGCCAAACACGCTCAGCCCTGTAGGTGAACCCGTCTTCTTATATTATCCTTTATTTGTTCTTGGACGTACAGAGGTGCAATGTGCACTCGAGCAGGGCTTAGACACAACATGAATGCTTGCCTGGAAAACTCTCAATGGCAGGAAATAATCTCATTTGGTCTTGGAGTGTAAAAATCCTGTTTGCATGGCTGTGGCGTGTGTCTTTGTGCCCGGGTGTCTTATGGCAGGCTGGAGACGCGAGTGCAGGCTGTCGCTGACACCATATCAATCGCTCTGGAACCCTTCATTGGGGAAGAATTGAAACCTGCCATTTTTTACTTTTCTATTCTCCCTCCCCTCAGAGATGTGACGTTTGATTTTTGGGTCATCCACACAAAAGATGGCCCGGTTTTCATAGATTTCTGGACCATGTCTAAAACACTAAAATCCAAAATTGCCCTTTCTATGCACTTTATTAACCAGTAATGGTTCTATGAAACACACCTTCTCGTTTTGTCCTGCACATCCTCATTTAGTGGAAGAGCAGAGCTCACCTGGGAGCCATTACAGCCCCTGCGGACGTTGAGCATCTCCAGTGGAGCGGCTTCTTGCACAGATGCTTCGTTCAAGGGTTGTGTGGTGCGGGAGGAGAGAATGGGATTGGTTATTTTTCCAACCAGTCAACACCTCCACTTTATCTTCATAAGCCCACTTATTCAAAGTTTGGACTGCTGTAATCAAGCACCTGAAGTTCTCTAGCACTCACCCAGGACCTGCTGAAAGCAAACCTATGTAACTTTTACTGAGCAACAGCGCCCTCTTCAGCCACAGGTGCTGAATGGTCTCTGTTCTTGTCTCTTAATATGTTCCACGTTGAACATTGGATGTGATTCTGGTTTGTAGCTGTATATTTACTGGGCAGACATGTAATGTCTGGACTTGTGTTTCACAACACAATGAGGGTATAGTTGCCTTTGTACAGTTGTCAATGGTCTGTATAGTGCTTTTCTAGTCTTTGACCACTCAAAGCTTTTACAGTACAGTTTTGTGCCAGTCAACCATTCACACACACTTTCTCTATGAGAACAGCACAATAGTCAGGGGCAATTTTGGAGTTGAGTATTTTGCCCAAGGACAAATGCAGAATGCGGAAGACCTTCTAGTTGGATGACAACCTGCTCTCCCCCCTGAGCCACAGCCGCCCAACTTGTGAAGAAACCGCATGACCTGGATGATTGAGAATATTCACAGAAATGTTTGACAAGTATTATAGTAACCTTCTGCAAAAAAGCAAATAAGTGTATTTCTGCACAGTGATCTGAGTGAGTTTCATGGTATGATTCTTTGTGCCATATTGGCTGGTTCCTTCGGGGGATCAACTGATTAAGCAGCCGTTCTGTGGATGGAAACACCTGAATGAAGAGAGCGGTCAAAGGAACACGACCAGTCCAGCTGACTGAGGGTTGCGGAAACTAACATTACCACTCTTTAAAACTGTGGCGAGCAGAGAGGCCTAAACAGACCACACGTCCAGGCTTGAGGTGGATGGTTCCACAACAGAACCACGTCAGGTTTCACCGTCTCAGCCGAGAACAGAAATCTCAAAAGGTGCAGGGGACAAAGACTCACCAACACTGGACCGTAAGAGACTAGAAACACATAAACAGGTCTGATGAATCTGGATTAATCAGATGTAGAGTCGACCTGCCCTTTGTCAACAGTCAACCTTTATTCCCTTAATCAATCATGGTTTTGATGTTGCACTCTATCTAACCATGTTCGTCCCTTTATGGCCACAATTCACCATCTTCTAATGGACACTTCCAGCAGGATAAGGCTCCATGTCGCTTCTCAAACTTGTCTCATGAACATAAGAGTTCAGTGAACTTGTGTCCTCACCTGTCATTCTGATTCCATTAGAACATATTTGAGACGTGGTTGAAAGTGCGGCTGATGTGATGCAATCACGTGGACATGGAGCAGAAAGGGGACGTTGAGAAACCATGCCACGAAGAACTGAAGCCGTATTAGTATGGGGTTCCTAATAAAGTGCTCAGTGACTGCATAGTGCATGTGCATGAAATAATGATTTCAGAGTGGCATGATTATAAGCTTTTATTTTGTCGTATGGCCATAAGGCATGCCACTGTCAATAAATCATTAAATCACTGTAGCTCGGGGCTCGGTCAAAGGAGCGTCCAAAAGCCATTACTCCAGATGGTGCATTAGGATGAATATCATTACGATGATATCATCCCCCACAGGTCCTTACTTTCTTCAGTCATATTTGTCCAGTCATATTTTACGGTAAACCATCACGCCACCGTTTCGCCATGTGGCATATCACTTATTGCAGGTCCTCCGACAGAGGACCCAGTGTTGAGGAAAATTGTGTATTTAGTTTTTTGCCTCAGATTAAAACACTTGGAGCAGGTTGTTCTTTTTAAACTCCTTTTCATCGTATTAGAAAAAGCTCTTTTCTGTCCTCAACCAAAAAAGAAGAAGAGGATTCCTCAGGCTGAAACAATTTCCTTCCCCTCTCGTCTCCTCTCTTTTGACTCTATTTCTAAATTTACCCATCCATTAGTGGGAGACACAGAAGAAGACAGAGCTGCTGGAGCTTTTAACAAGGCTACTCCTCTTCCCTTCAGTGTCATGCTCTACTGGGCTTCAAAACACGCAGCCTTCTTTTGTGTCTTTATTATGGCGAGTGCTTTATAAGAGATGAGTTTGAGGTTGTTGAGCTCCTGTGTGTGTGTGTGTGCGCGCGCGTTTGCGTGTGTGTGTGTGTGTGTGAGAATGACATCAATACAATTTTAGGAAAGCTGCAGCACTCTGGGGTATTTGGCGTGGGGAAGAGGTGATAGTAGGTGTGTGTGTGTGTGTGTGTGTGTGTGTGTGTGTGTGTGTGTGTGTGTGTGAACTTATGTTCCAGTTGTCTACCACAGCTAATTGATGCGGACAAGCTCGACTGAAATCTCGGTGACAGCGATAGGCGGGCCCACATGCTCGCTGTTGATGGATGCCCATGTCAATCTTTCTGACCCTCCCTCCCTTCCACCTTCCCTCCCTCCTTACTCCCGCATCTTCTTCATTCACACACAGTGATTCTCACACACACACACACCATCACACACACACACACACACACACACACACAGACACACACCATCACACATACACACACAGGCTATGAGTCCTTTTCAGCAGGGCACAAAAGGAGCAGTCTCCTGGCACGCCGTCACCAGCTGAGCTGTAACAGAGCGGTGCTCAGAGGGCGCGGGGGGGGAAGCGAAGGAAGGGGGTGCAAGTGGAGAACAGGGGTTTGAGAAGAGGAGAGGAGGGAGAGGTGACGGATAGAAAATAATGGGTTGGAGGGAAGATTTGAGGGGGTATCACGGAAGCAACAGGCGGGATTTGAAGAGGAGGACAGAGGAGTGACGAAGGAGTGTCAAAAGTCGGTGTGACAAGGAGGCAAGACAGGCGGAGACAGGGAGAGGAGGTGGTTAACTCAGAGAGGAGGTGAAAGAGAAAGAAGGGGACAAGGAGAGAGGGCTTTGTTAACTGAGCTGAGCTGCTCTTGTGATGCTGAGGAGCTGCTTAGCATTCTCCCGCTCTTACACTCACTCCAACTTTAGAGCTGGCTCAGCAGAGAACACA
Organism: Pleuronectes platessa; assembly: GCF_947347685.1. NCBI lineage: Eukaryota > Metazoa > Chordata > Actinopteri > Pleuronectiformes > Pleuronectidae > Pleuronectes > Pleuronectes platessa. The sequence continues at coordinate 8,065,479 of NC_070642.1, forward strand.
TAGAGTGGCGTGATTAATTTAGGATGCAGCGAGCTGTTTGGGCCTGCACACATACACACACACACACACACACACACACACACACACACACACACACTCACACCAGCCTTTCAACGGAGGTAGTGGTTGCAGAGAAATGGCCTTTCACGCTGGAATTCATCCTTTTGCTTTATCCTCAGGTCTCAGCTGGCGTCATCATGACATTATGTAAACTTCAGATCAGGCTTATCAAAGGGCACAGTAGTGAGTGTAAGTTAAGATCCTGTTTATATCAAAGAAAAATCTGTTTAAAGGAACAGTTAAACACATGGGAAAGAAGGCTGTCTACTTTTTTCTTAGATGAGAAGTAAAACTTTGAACTTACGATAGCTTTTGATAACATGTCAGGGGATCATCGTAAAAACAAAACCTCATGGTGGCGCCACACGAAAGGTCCGGGGATCAGCCGATTCGTGAGGATTTATCATCTCTGGATCATAATATCTGCAGTAAACTTCAGCACATTGTAAAGTTCTTTCATTCGGAACCATAAATGTCAACCTCATGGCACTATTTCAAAAGTTTGGAGATAACCAGTTGCCGCAAGTGCTGCGTTGTCTCATTCGTGGAAGTTGGGCCGATCACCGATGTAATGTCGAACATTGTTTGGGCAATTCATCCAATACTCCATATTGTGTAACTCTATAAAGATGTGCGAGAAGTGAGGCCAAACCATCTTGATTTCTCTCTTCTGACTCGCTGTGATGAACCCACCTCCTCTATGTTAGCAGATGTGAAATAGACTCAAAATGAAGTACACGGCAAATACACATTTTTCTCATAGATGGTTTCTGTCACTTAAGGTCGTTCTTGTCACACCGTTTGAAGTGGTATTTTTCCAGTGAGCCTGGTTTCAAGTTGGGTATTTGATGCAATGAAATGAGGTGAAACGTAATGATTGACAGCTGTTTCTGACACTCCACAGATCACAATTGTGCAGAGTCTGGTTCCACATGATGCTAATACCCACATCATGGATATTCAACCTTTTGAACAGTGGGACGAAGTTCAGAATTTTCCAGAACAAGGCTCTTTGCTTCTCCTCTGTTTTCAGTCTTTGTTCTGAGCTGAATCTTCCGTTTTACTTTGGTTTTCTGAACTGCTCCTTTCGTATTTATGAATCGTCTCGTGGGCTGAAGACGGCCCTGAGGCTGGAGGTTCACCACCCCTGAGCCAAGCTGAGTCATAAGACCCCTAACCCCAGCTTCATATTTAATGACATGGGAGTGGTATCAATCTTCTCATAGAGCTCTGGTTAAGAAACAGAGTGCACGTAACTCTGCACTCTGTAACTATTCCTTTAACATCCTGTCAGCCCCTCTGATGAATTTTTTTCTCTGTGTGTCCTTATTATCTTCCTCCTTATGGCATCAGTGAAGACAGATTGGAGCTCAGCTGATTGGATAAACTCGAAGGGACAGATGAATTAAGCAGCACTCCAGACGCAGGTAGGGGAGAGCGGGGCAATGTGGGATTTTTTTTTACATTTGCTCCCTTCTAGGCGAGCTAAAATGACATATCAGTAAAATTTACACATTTCCCATTAATTCAGGATATTTTCTAGCAATGGAAATGATCAGAATGTCTTCAGGACAAAGGGCAGTGAAAATATGATTGTTTTAAAAAAAGTGGTCTTGTGTCTGTCCGTAGCTGGGGTAAAGTGATCCACTTACTTTTTCCACTTTAAAACTACCATAACAACACATGTTGTAATAGTTAAAATCCCGACAGCTAGATTGACAACCACTGATATCGGACTAGTAACAGAATCATGGGGATTGGTCAATATAGCACATTTATGATTATTATGATTCATGTGATCTCTTGCACACCCTAGCTTACCTGCACATTGTTTCTCTGTCCAATTGGCAGGGACAGGGATATTGTTTTTCTCTGTATATTCAAATGCCAGTTCACGGCACTTAACTGGAGCAAGGCCATGGAACTGGTAAGGTAGTTGTTTCAAGTGTTTGGCAATTCTCCTCCATCTCATCTGTGAATATTCTCTTTACCTCAGCTACTGCACCCCAGGCTACTGATTTTACTTTCCCTTTCTCTTTTTTCTTTATGAATCTTTTGAGGGTTGTCTTATCAATATTTCTATCCCTTCCAGCTTTTCTTAAGGACTTCTTTCCTTGCATGACCTCAGCGGCTGCACTCTCCATCTCTGCGAGGGGTGTTTGGCCCCAGGTTGTCTTCCTGGTGTATAGTTTCTTGGCATGATGGCTTTTCCACAATGTTTATGACATTAAAAATGAAACATATATAATGTAATATAACACTAATATATAACAGTGTCTCACTTTACCCCACCACAGCATTTGTCCCACTTTACCCCACAGCCACCGTTTTAGAAAAACAACATCTCTTAGCAATTCAGGCTAATCTTCAGCTAGCATCAATCACATGGTTTTATATGTTGGAAGTTCACCAACATGTATGATATAAGTTTTTCTACCTGAATCAATTTGTTTTGACACAACAGTTGATTAAGTTCAAAGCAAGAAAATTTACATTTACATGCAAAAAACTCATTTTTGTGTAAAAACATACAATTTTCCACAGCACCAGCACCAACTTCTCCTTCATGGCAAGGGGGGAATGGGAGGGGCTTGAAAACATAATGGTCAAATGACCACAAATGTGTTCCGTTGCCTAGATACAGGGGGTGTCTCACATGACCCGATGGCCCACATTACCCCGCTCTCCCTTACCTGCTTTCGTACATTACCGACCACAGCATTGCTTCATGTCACTCTCTTGCTTATTTCTACACTGTGCTGCCTACCTGTCGCGTCGTACCATCAGCTCTGCTTCACACACTGACCACTCCACAGGGAGTTAAAACAAACACACATGCATTAACACCTCAGCCCGGAACAAGGAGCGCAGGAAGTGAAAACAAACGCCCACTGGTATTTCCGGAAAGAAAGCTGGTTTTGCCGGTGGAGTGGCGTGTGCGGCGGTGGCAGTAATGGTGGTGGGCACTGAGACGAGAATTGGACCACTCTCCTGGCGTTGGTAGCGTTCATATTTTCGCTGCCACGAGTGCCTGGGGTGCCGTGCGGGGCTGGCTGGCATGCTCGGAGAAAAAGACCCATCTGTTGTATGCGATTATTTCAAACCAGAAAGAACACCGGATGTCACCTGTTTGGAGACGCTCAGGGGAGGTGGGATTATTGGGAGGAGGATATATGTTAGTGTGTGTGTGGGAGAGACGGGTATGAGGGTGAATTTCTCAAGACAACATGTCCTCTAGTCTTATGGCCATAGTTTCATGTTTTTCTTTGTGTGCTAAATGTGATTGTGTCTGTTTGACTGTGTACGTCCTCCATCCTATAAACATGTTTATAGTCAGCATGAAGAGACCCTTAAAGGAGAGGAAGATGCAGCCTCCCTTCATATAGCAGCCATATATTTTTATTGCAGTACTTTCATTTATTATCGTCAATAATCGGGATTTCTTCTATTTTTAAGCAATACAATACCTTAAAAACAATATCTCTGCAGCATCCAAATCAAGATTCCCCAAACACATCATGAGGTTTTATTCTCTTTTAAGAACTGTATTCAGACAATGGAGGGGAAAAAACTCACTCAACAATATACCACAAGCAACTATGTACTGGTAACAGCTTTGATATCAATCACGAACATGATATTAGGTTGTGTTTGTACAGGAATCTCCTGGAGAATTAGAAGCGCTATCACCATGAAGCTAGACATGTGTCGAGATCAGACACACATATGTGTAATATGGGATTCCTCAAAGCTCAGAGCCAGAAGAGCCAAGTGTGTAACTTCTCAAATACTTACAGTTTGGGCTGTACTTACACAGAACTTTTCGTTTTCATTATTTTCCATCACCTCCTGTCAGAAGAACCTCTTTATGGCCAGCATGTGCATTTGTTATCCTGCATAGCGGTGAGGTATAATTTCTGCAGTTCACAGATAAAATTAACACCTTTTTAGGAAGAAGAAAGCCAATTAAGGATTGGTTTTGGAACCCGTCTGATCAAATAATTCTCTCCACCTGTTTAATGCCTGCCACGCGTTTTTGGCTCGTGCTTTATCACTAGCCCTTTCAGCTTTTCTTTGTTCTTCTTTGTTTCGCTTTGCTGATCCTTTCATTTGACCTCTCAGGTGGTCCGCCCCGACACCAGACATTGAGAATAGTTAATAGAAAAACCCAATTTTCTCCCTGGTTTCTGTTGTAGGTCATAAAGAGGCAGGGATATTAAAAGGAGACCGTTTCAAAACTCCATGTAGAATGTTTAAGTAACAAGTACAAGTTCAACTTTTAAAGTATAACACGTAGAAAGGTACAAAATGATCAGCATTAAATTACACATAAAAAGTCCAACGCTGGTGTTGCTATTGCTGCCACAGAAAGTATAGGACACTGTTCACAATATCAGGATTTTAAATTTGTTCTTTGATATTAATGTAAGGGGACCAGAGCCAAGGAACTGACAGTTTAAATGAGTCATACTGAAATGATGTGAACGCACGTGATCTCAACATCTCTACTACTTCCTTACTTTACAACAATTCATGTAGGTGGAATAATTGCCAATGTTAACAGAGGCTGTTGTTTGGGTAACCTCTCTAAACGCTTGGTTCCTGGCCATGTGCCCAGTAACACTCCCATTTGTTTGGCTAATCTGCTCATTTCTTTATGACCTGTCTGATCATCTGACCGGTCTGGTTCTTTTGGCCTGTTGAGCTTCACTGTAGCGATGACTCCATGATCACAGATATGAGCAATTAGCTTACTGAGCTAAACGTTATCAGAAGTCTCTCTCTTACTTAAATGAATGGGAACAACAGGTGAATGTCAGCGAAGGAGGGGCGCACGTTGCCACGTCACAACCTCAGACCTTCAGCCAAGGTTAGACTGAAGCACCACCTGCATCCTAATGGCTGCAAAGCAGAATCCCTGCCTGCAGGTGATGAATGAGTGTCATGTCAGGTGGGAAGGAGAACAGGGGGAGGAGGAGGAAGAGAAAATTTGGCTCTAGAGATGTTGCCCACAGGACACTTGGGCACAGACCTCAGGAAGCCCTAACCCCTTCACTCTACCATCTGTGGCTCAGTGTGTGTGTGTGTGTGTGTGTGTGTGTGTGTGTGTGTGTGTGTGTGTGTGTGTTTGTGTGTGTGTGTGTGTGTGGGGTAATGTAGATACTGTCTGCACAAAAGGAGAGACTTTTTGTAGTTTTAGCAAATGTGTATTAAGTATTTAAATTCCCGCCGTTTTAAATGCACCTCTACCACCTCTTGCATCTCCATCAAGCAGAACAGATTGGAGAATAGGGGAGACGGTTCCCACGTCCGCTCCTCCAACTCCTCCAAACTCAACCCGTCTCAGCCCAGGCTGCCTCGACCCTGCCAGTACCACCGTGACTCAGCCAAAACACACACACACACACACACACACACACACACACACACACACACGAACAAACCTTTGCTGGAACCGATACACTCCAAAAATATCATGCCAAACTCATATGCACACAAACACAGTTAAATACACATTTGTTCTCAAAGCCACAAGCTCACATGTGAACACAGACACGCACACACACACACACACACACACACACACACACACACACACACACACACACACATCAAGTACTTTGTCTGTCTCGCCGCCCAGAGTGACACTAGTGAGCCAAATTATGATGAGGCAATCACACTGCAGTTAGTGGCAAACTATCTCACATCTATCTTGTTAAGTTTTAACGTTAAGTTAAGAGCTGTGCTGATGAAATGCAGCTGTTAGTTACAGTGAGTCTGAAGACGTGGTCATGGCAGAGGAATGCCGAGATTTGAAAAATAATGTCGAGCTTAACTGAGAATCTCTTGTCTCAGTTGTATCATTTGTAGAGCTGCCAGTGTCTATAGGACAGCAAGCCGTAAACTGACCTGCTTTCACTACACTGAACATTCTTGAGATTTTTCCGGGAGGGCTTTACGCCCCGTGGTCAAATGCATGAGGGAGTCTATGTGAGAAAACAACAGAAACATTTAAAGAATACAAATATCTTGGCATGAAAGGATTAGCCATTCATGAAGAAGACGGGGACGAATATGTCTACTTGGAAAGACAACAAGATGCAAGAGCTTCTGGTGATAAAACGCGATGTCTGCAACGAATGTATCTGTCGTGCATCCTCTACCCACGTGTCACCTCTTTTCCTGTTGTTGCGAATCTGACCCAGACACTCCTCATGTGAACGGCAAAATCTGGAAAATGTCCTCACCCAATTTTTTTAATTCTTGCACTATAAAGCTTTTTCAGTACCACTTGCTTATTTACAATACAAATAATGTTTCTCTTGTTAGGAATGCTAACAAAAGTAGCACTCAAATAGCTTTGGATTTCTGTTTTTCATGTTACCCTCTGCACGCATATTGCGTTCCTCAATCAATTCCCTTGACCTGAATGGGTGACATCAAAGGGTCGATGGAATCTAGAGGGAAGGACAACTCGTGGCTTCAGGACGCTGGCGGGCAAGACCTTGAATTTGATGGACATCACAGGAAAACTGAACTAATTGAGCATTGAGCTGAAAGGGAAAAGGTAGATCTGTCTCTGACACGATCAGTGCTGTAAAAGTAGCAGTAGGTTAAAAGTCAAGATTAACCTCTTTACAACATTTACAGGGAAGGAAAGTTCTGCACTTTGGTCAGTGCTGAATGGTGTTGCCTCTACATCTGGGGTTTTGGCCAGAGCTGCTCGCCACCAAACAGCAGATAATTACAATAAGTGACTGATGAATATATTCAAACATGTAGTAGCTACAAGAGCAAACTATTTCCCTCATGATCTGTGGAGAGCTAAAAGACAGAGAATATTGGTCTCACATCTACTTGTTAGATAGAAACACAACTCCAAACGAACAACAGTGGTGCCCCATGACTGTTGAGTGAACACATTGGCCATATTAACATGAAAATCAATATGTCAGTGTTTCACCCCTTGCTTTAGTTGTGCTGAAGTGACCAAAATAATCAGTTATTGCAGTTTTACGTGACGGCACAAAAGTGTTTCCCTTTAAAACGTGACTAAATTAATAACTGAAATTCCTAAAAAATACGCTTTAATGATGGATTTCTCAAAGTGGGACTAATGTTAGCTGCTTCATATTCAGATAGTATTTACTTTATTGTAATAAATTCTTTGATTTTTGTAATTGTTTTGATCTATGTTAAATCTGTTACTGTAGCTGTTAGCTGTAGTGGGATGAAGAGCATGGTTCCCCCTAAAAGAGTATAAATACAAAATAGTTGAAAATGGAGACACTCAGTCGTGCCCCTGAAGCCTACTTTAGCAAAATACGTAATAAAAACATTATTTGTGACTGTAAACATCTCGACTTGTTAAACAACTCCAGGCATTACAGATGACATTAATGACGGCTCTGCTTCATGTTGCTATCCCAGTTACTTCATGTTACTGCCAGTGAGCCAGCATGCACAGTACCAAGAAACTGAAACTGCTGCAGCTGTAAAGGATGCAGCACCCATCACAGATACCTGCATTATTCCTGTTCTGACTAAGTTTAATTTGAACAGTTATATATTTGACTCCTGGCTTGCTGTGAACCAACCAACCTGCGCTTCACCTCATTCATTCACAGTTTTACATAAACACCAATCGGCGCTGTAAAGACCAGATCATTCTCTTACTCTCTCTCCTGACAGAGAAAGAGATGGCATCAGCATGTCACAAAATCAATGGCAGTTTCATGAGGAAATCATCACTCTTCTGCCTGAGCCCCCTCCGGCTGCGTCTCTGCCGCCAGGAGAAGGGAGAGCGAGAGGGCCGGCGGGCGGATGAACACGGATAGCTACGGGTCGTGGCTCAGGGCTAAAGCTGGGTAGTGATCGATACAGAGTTGGCAGAGGGCCGGGGCAAGATATAAACATTAGAGACTGCTCCGAGGGGCTAGCACTGATGTGTGATTAAAGTTGGAAAATCCCCCAGATGTCCGGAATTTGTGAGTGAGATCTGTGACGCCAGGGTAATTGGTCTTGGGAAAATCTATATATTTGGCGAGTGAGCCAGTCACACCTGTCGAGGCTGCAGGACGGCACAGGGTAGGCCTGGACAATCTCACCTGAGGCTGAACTTGACATATATGATTTTTTTACTTGACACACTTGACATAACTTGACTTGATCCAGCAGTTTGCAAAAACCTTGTTATGAAGTGTGAGCAGAGCTGTAGCCACCTACATACACACTGAGGTCATGTCCTCATGTACCTTTCAGAGACATCATGATTTGATAATACAGTTAAAATGTTATACTTGGTTAATATTTGATAAATTGAGTTCAGTATTTTTAGACCATAGCTACCTTAAATGTGAATAGCTTTAGTATGTGTGATACATTTTATATATAAACATATTAATGACTCTCTGTAATCAGCCTTTTTCCGGCTATTTCAATTATCTTGTCAGTCACAATTTTGTTAGTATATGTAAGCACTTTGTAATACAACACAGTATTTTGTTTGTGTGTGTGTGTGTGTGTGTGTGTGTGTGTGTGTGTGTGTGTGTGTGTGTGTGTTTGTGTGTGTGTTCTCTTGTATAGCTATCTTTGTGAGGACCAGTTTGAGTCTACAACCAACGGAGTGAGGACATTTTGGGTAAGTGAGGACCTGACTTTTTGAACCCTCTTTAATAGACTGTTTGGTGGTTACGACTTCATTTTAGCGTTAGGGTTAGAATTAGGTTTAGGTTACGGGTTGGGGTTAGGGCTGAGCATTTAGATGGATGGTTAGGGTTAGGGGCTAGGGAATGCATTATGCCAATGAGTGTCCTCACTAAGATAGTTGTACAAACGTGTGTGTGTGTGTGTTATCATTATTTATATTGGTATCCCACCTTATTTAAATTGTGTATTTTTTATTTATAAACCTGTATGATTTGCCCCCAGTTATTCGAACACCCTGGCCCTCTCTGAACTCAGCTATTTCAAAATTTGCATTATTACATTTTTATTTGCTTATTTGCATTTTCTTCACAGCAGAAACATTCTGATCAACATGACAAAGACCGAATTAACTGCATCCAGCACATGCTTCATTGGCCTCCACATCACTGACAATGACCTTGGTGAGACAGACACAACATTCCGTGCTGATTGGATGGAGCAAGATTACCCCACTCCCCGGCAAGAAACATCCAACATGAACACTCAATAATGAAGAAGAAAACATGGAGATTTGGTTTGTTTAAACGCAGATTCAAATTCAATACCAGCCCCCTCTCTTAGTTTTTAAAGAGTCTATGTTACAGGCACTAAAATGTACAGGAAGTTAATATTTGTGATTATGGTGACTGCTTCGTGAGCGCCCGTTTTCCTTCATGGTGTCTTTTAATAAAAAAAACAGTTGATCATGGAAGAGAAATTGTAACATGTGAAATTAGATTGGTAACCTGATTTCTGTAACCTGACTGTCATCCCTCGCTGTGTTCGACATGACAGCTTTGCACAGGCCGGGCCTTCACTTTCAAAAAGGTCATTGATGAAGCAGGGGCACATCAGCATACATCTGATCCGGTGACAGCTGTGCCTGGGAGCCATCGCTCTCACAGCACAGACCAATTAGAGAGGGTCTTGTATCAATCAGAAATCAAATAACATCTCATCAAAAGGTCCGTCTGGTTTTGATTCCCGCTCTCCCCCAAGAGAACCACCCACCTCCCCCGATCCCCTCTTCATCACCCTGCACCTCTTCTGGCTTCTGCTTTTAGAACTTCATTTTTCATACATCCACCCAAACCATAGCAGTACCTACACTTTACACGCGCTCACATGCACAAACACACAGAAGCACACACTGCCCCCAGCAGTGAGGGGCAGTGCAGGTATAACCAACCCAATTAACACCTTAATGAGGCGGTCCCCAGTCTCAGTCTGACGTACTCTACATGCACATCTGAACACAGCGCTCTTCTTCCTGGATACAGAGCAAGGTGTGTGGATCCGCTGATGGACCGGCTGTAGCTTCAGCTGTTTTAGAGAAAAATCTCACTTAGTATACTTGTTGGACAGTTAGTTTTAGTTGTAGTAAATGGCATGTGTATCAATAATGGACTACAGAGCTACCTACCTACTACCTGCACCAGTGTGGCCATGCTCTGAAGGTAAACGTGAATCTGTTTCCCATCATATATGAAATCATATAAAAGAATATCTCCTTCCTCATTGTGCATTTATCTCATAGTAAATATTGAATGAAGTGACAGACGGAAAATAGACAGTTCTCGGAAGTACATGAATAATCCTCGAGCACATGACACATCACATCAATGTGTCAAGGACGGAGCTGAAATGAGCCTTGAAATTATTCTCAAATATTAAGCAAAGATTAACCAGAGCATTTTGGGAGCGGAGTCACACACAGTGCGTGAAGCTTTGATTCAATTTGTGTTCAATTTGTTTTCGAGCCAGTTTAATAAACATTTCAGAGCCCATGTTGCCATCAGATTAGTAAATATAAAGACGGCACTGTAATCGCAGTAGATGTGGTGGAGAAGAAGAAGAAGTTGACAGAAGCAGGAGGAGGAAGAAGAAGTGAGAATGTTGGACTTGGAAAGTTTTAAATGTTGGAGGAAACTTTGAATCCCTCACTCGTGATCAAAGAAGCAGAATGACTCAACCTGAGCTTTTGTTTAGCCACTTGTTCTCCCCCCAGAGCCGGAATCCAAGTTTGCCTGGAATAATAACGGCACCTTGATGAGGCGCTGTGCCGCACACACACACACACACACACACACACACACACACACACTCAGCCATGTAAGTGCAGGAAGTTTGATTCAGGGCTCTGACAGAATTCCTCTTGTTTACGATCACACAACATCTGTTGGTGGTGAATCACTCGCTGTAATCAGCGATCTGCCGCCATTTGATCATTTTTATCAGTCACAGTTCTGTGTGACTGTTTGAATGTGTGTTACGGTGCTTTGTAACACAACACAGCACAGGAGGATCTACAGTACAATATATCCTGCAGACCTCCCTCTCTTTTTCTAGTGTGTGTGTGTGTGTGTGTGCGTGCGTGTGCTTGTGTGTTGGCACTAGATGAATAAAGCTATAATCAGGGCCCATGATGGTGGCAGTTTTCTCTCATCAAAACTGATAAACATCAGTGAGCTGCTCAAACATCCACCGCTGCCATTAATTGGAATGAACCAAATACCAAAGGGGAATTTGTCTTAGCCCGAGCAAATAAAGCGGAGGCCTGACCCTGAAAATCGGAAACCTGACTGCTCACACGTTTGTTTTTTTCGAAGTGAGAGCTCGTGCCGCTGCCACTCGTAACTCCAAACAATAATTCAAAAGGGGATTCGTAGGCATTTTTTTCTAGGTCAAACATCTCAACTTTGAACAGCTCCCCTTTTCCCCTCCTTCTCTGGCTGTTATTATTTCGTTCTGGGATCTCTGCTTTAGCACATAGCACTTGTCTAAAAGTGCAAGGGGGAGGGAGAGGAGGAGGCTGTGCAGGTTACAAAGTGGAGCCGAAACTAACGATGCATAAAGCTCACATGAGTCGGTCGTCTTATTACCCTGAGAGGCTTTGCTTCTCCTCTGTCTATTTGTTTTCTTGTGTTTGCCCACATAGATGTCTCACTCTAAATCTTCTCTCGCTCCCTGTGGAGTCACGAGACAGAAACGGCAAGCAAAGTGAGGCTGTGGGACCAAATACCAGGGACCTTGATGCAGACAGGCTTAAACATCACAAGGCTGTGAGGGTTGTTTCAAGTCTCCAACCACCGTGGGTCGACTTGCTAATCTGTGAGTTTGTATATTTTTATTTTGGCCGGAAAAAGGTTGGTGCAAAACATAATTTCTCTGTGGTGTTATTTCAGTTGTCCACCTTACTTAGACATAGACCACATAGACCAAACCAAAATGAGATCGTCTGGTCTAAAGAGGCTGATGCACAGCAACAGAGCTGGAGTTGGACATGCCCCTTGGTTTTTTTATAACATGTGTACTGTTGTAATACAGTGAATAAATGACTGTGTAATGTGTTACTCAAATATTGGAAGTCTTGTCGGCGCCATTACCGCTTTGAAAAAACGGTTCATCACCGAAGCACAATGAATCCTGGGATAGGTTGAGCCAGGAAAGATCAAGCTGCTGGAGCCTTTTGTTTCTGAGGGATAAAAGGATGCGTTTGTCTGCTCCATTTGAAGGAGCCTTTGAAATGGGACAGTGTAGTCATGGCACAGGGGACACAATGTGTCTTTAAATGCAGCCTCTGAATGATGCAAACCCTGAATTGAATCTATTGACTGTAAAGATGGTCGAGATGAAAGCCCTACCTCCGCTATGTGAGTGGATTGACCAAATAAAAATCAAAGTACACATTAGATATTACCTCAAACACGTCCATATATGGATGGACTGGACTGAAATAAATCAGCTGTCACAACTCAAGCAGAGGCTCCTCAACTGTGGTGAGTAAACACACTGTAAAGTTCCCATAGAAACTATTGGAAAAGGAATTCCTTTGTTTTATTGCACATAGACGATATTTGGGTTTAAGTTCAAAAGATGATTAGGAGACAAACGTCAGCTTTTATTTATTTACATCTACATGTGTTAAACGATTAAGCACTTTCCTACTCTCAACTAAAGACTCATCCTTCCGTCAGCACCGAATTCCACCCCACATATGGCAAGAAGACAGTTCTCTTACATCTATAAAGTAATATTAGATTTTCCTTGATTTCGCAGGTTATACACTCAGAGTAAGTTGATCCTGCACTGGGGTAGGAATTGTTTTTTGTTGGGTTTTTGCCAGCGTGGTCTCTGATGCCACACGTGCCCAGTTCTGCTATCTACTGTATTCTAATCAAACCACTCTTGTTGTGCTCTGAGAAACATTAACTCCATTACTGCCTCTGTCAGGGGCCTCTCCCTGTGTAGCACTGAAGAAACAGCACCATACTTATCAGCATTTACAACAGTAAACACAAAAGAAGAGGTTAGACATATTATTGCATGTATTGTTGCTTTTATGCACGGCCAGGCTCACAGGCGATACATTTACAGTATTACACAAGTAGAAGTGAAGCACTACCCTGGGAACCCTGCAGCCGATCAGAACGATCCCCTGAGGTCTGTGTTTAGGCATGAGAGACCCCCGAGGTGGAGGGGGTTTGTTTTGTTCCCAGTTAAACTACACTATGATGAAAGTGTGTCACGCAGCGTGGCACCCGCGGTGATAAAAGATCATAACCGACTACACGCCGCTTCTGAAGGAAAAACAGCAAGCTGACAACACGAGCTGTAAAATACTATTACCAAACATAGAAATACGAGCGTTGACATTTCCCTTTAATGCCTTTGCCAGGTATTTCAGACTACATGCTAATGAGCACGTCCTTGGCGAACAAGTGCCTTGATCAAGCCAAGCTCATCTCTGTCGAACCACCAAAAAGTTTGCAGCGGTACTCATTTTCTGCAGAGAAACAAAAGTGTTTCGGCACATTTTGGACACGTCACTTAAACAGACAGAAAAGACTCCACCATGTAAAACTACTCATTGTTCTCTTTCTGCTCTGTGTCACGGTGGTTTACTGGTGAGCTGTTGTCGTTTCCAAAATAAACTGTAACCACTACTCACTGTGAAGTGGAGGCTGAGCGGAGCCGCACACTGTCACTACCACGAATGGTGCTTTTTCACTTTCAATGTTCACTACAGGCTTGAATACATTGTTGTTGTTACTATACTACAAAATGACAAAATCACCATAGTTTACTCTTATTGTGCTGAAACACTATAATTATAAATTATCTTGTATTATTTGTACTATTTTTATACACAGAAAAACTGCAGGGTGGAGCCTTTTGGGATATTTTTAAATAAGTTATTTATTGGGAGTTGTAGTTTTGAGGGCTTTTGTGTATGCCTTGTACTGCATGTATAATCTGTATAACTATATCTTGGAGAGTAGTACATCTAAGTGATGAGTAAAAATTTTACAAGTTATAAAAAGTATGAAAGCCTATATATGATTTATGTTATATAATATATACCAATATTTGCGTTGAATCTTTAACACATCTTCACATGGGTTAGGTTGGTCCTGAAGTTACTCAGTTGTGTTGCTTGGGTCATTACCATCACTATTTTAATTTTAAACTTATTTATACATAATACACTTTTACTTTATCTAGTATTTCATTATTACCGTTAGTATGGCACAGTGACAGTTGCACTCTCTATATTTTGTTACATTGAATTCATATTTAATATTCTCTCACTGATAACAAGACATACATGCACAGAAGAGTTAGGTGTGAAGGTGTAAAGCCGTTCTGAATGTAAGACCCTGTTTGAATAACACATTTTACTCTTTCTTTCAATCTGTCACAGGAGAAGATTAATTGCTTTGCACATCTTGAGCAGCGATGATGCATATTAACTCAATTTACACAGAAAATATCAGATGAGTGTCTTGACGTCATACATCCCTTGATAAACTAACAGTGTGTGTCCCTGCCGACTCAATATTGTGTTGTTCCATTTCCTGTTGCCTCCACCTCCTCCCTTGGGTTGCATCCATCCTAACATTTATTGTCACTGTGGGAAGAAACGGCAGCAGCTGTCTGTCTTTGTAGTTGGTGATTTTGACGTCTGTGGTGTAGATAATCTTATCACCACCACTCTTTACTCAAGTGTCTACTAATTTCATTCATTAGCTTGGTTTACTGTTCAGTCGGTATTGAATGCAGAAGGTCAATCTGATAAGGACCTTTGAGAGGGTTTTCCACTGAACCTTGCACTTACATAATAGACTGTAAAAATGTAACAGTTTGACAGTTTATATATTTGATTAGTTCAAACAATAGTTCACATTTTTCAATAAAAAGTGGCAGCCCTAATGATGGAGCAGGGTATTTCTGCATCAACATTTGCTGGCAGAGGGTTTTTAAAAACTAAAGAAATAATCAAGCACACCTTTATTTCCTGCACTTGCCCAGTCTGCCATCGTCTGCTTGTGTTGTAGTCACATGAACACGAGCAAAAGTGAACAGTGAAGCTGCGTGTATTCGGTCGACGTGAGCCACAAACTCCACATTTCAGCATCTGTTGTGAGCTTTGCCGACGCCGGACCGCTCAGCCCGAGGCTAGATAGCGCTACAAAGCTGACAGCTTGTCAAGATGAGTGACAGGTGTTTGGGTGTGAACTTGACCAATGGAGTAGGAAGAGGAGGGCGGAGCTGATGATACCCTCTCTGCCTCGAGGCGTCCTGTAGTCGAGTGTTATCGTTTTCATTGAAGATGTTTTATTCCTCCGAGGGCTCAAAAGGGAAGTTTGCAGAGTTACAACTATCTCATAAAACAATAGGAAGGATGGTCATACATCGCCCTAACTCCTAATTTTGTTGTGTTTCTCTTTAGTGGGTCTCCCATAAAGGCAGAGGACTTCATCCCAAGGGCAGCACAGTGTGGAAACGGTTCCACTCTTGTAATGAGGTAAAAATTACAAAGCGTCTTTGACCCTGTTCAGATGCCAAGGGCTTTGTGGCTTTATGTGCCTATTTATGACCACTTCCTGGGTGTAGCTGAGAGGAGGGGTGGCAAGCGCGGGGTGCCACTGTGGCTCTATCACTCTATTAACAAAGGGAGGACACACGGCGGAGCAGCACATTCATCATCTCGCCAGCAGCCGGCCCTGTGGAAAAGACAATGCACATTGCTCTGAGCTCACACGCTCACATTTGTTTGTGTGTGTGTGTGTTTGTGTGTGTGTGTGTGTATGTGTGACGGCGTTAGATCCCTATGTAGTTGAGGTAAGTGATGGCGACGTCCCACAGATCCTCTTCAGACAGCTGGGAAAACTCTAATGAGCCTGTGAACCTGCTGAGAAATGTCTGTGGATGTGCAAGGACGTGTGTGAGTGTGTGTGTGTGTGTGTGTGTGTGTGTGTGTGTGTGTGTGTGTGTGTGTGTGTGTGTGTGTGTGTGTGTGTGTGTGTGTGTGTGTGTGTGTGTGTGTGTGTGTGTGTGTGTGTATTAATCTCGATATGTACACAGTCCTCTGTGCTTTCAAATCTGAGACTCTTATCCCAAGACTCAATAAAAGTAGAGCACCTTTAGAGTGATATGTTTCATCTGTTTGCCTAATTATATACACACAATAAAATCAACTTTGTCTGACCCACAACAATACCTGTCTCCGTGGAAACACAGGATGCCGACTGATTCCCTGCAAATGATAAAAAAAAAAAAAAAAACGGTTGTTAAAAATGATTCTGTGCTTTAAACAGATTGAATTTGTGTGTGTGTGTGTGTGTGTGTGTGTGTGTCATTTATGACAGCCGCCCAGCAGGAGGCGAACACACACTCCATCTTGTGACCTTCGCGGGTGCTAACGTCGTTGCCATGGCAGCACGGCCTGATGCTTTCTGACAGGTCTGATTTGCCCTTGACAGAAAAAGGACTGCAGGCCTTGCATCTCCCGTTGTCCTTGTCTTATATACAGTACGGTGTCACATTAACACACACACACACAGACACACACACACACAGACACACACACACACAGACACACACACACACACACACATGCTGTCTCAGATATCCATATGCACAAACACATGCTCTCATGCGGTTAAATTACATTTTAACTGTATGAGCTCATGGCGGGCTTCCCGGCTGCGAGGCCCCCTGCTGGTCCGTTACAGCGCAAGACTAAAGTGAGATGAAGCCGTTTGAAGAACAGAGAGTTTGCACATTCACAGAGGGAACGCAGCACTCTGCAGCTATTCCCCCCCCCCCTTCCCTCTCCTCACCTGACCTGCCCTTGTGACTCTTTATCTTGGGCCGGTTCACAGGCTAAAGGTTCAATGAGGGTTGGATTGACACACAGGATGGGGCGGGGGGCAGGGGGGGGGGGGGATTTCGCATCCCGGCCGCTTGTGTAGGGGGTCATGTGGAGATATTTCACTGTATAATAGATAGTGGTGTAGTGAGATAACCTGATATATCTGATGATGGTGCAAACACACACACGCATACGTAAACACACACGCACACACACACACACACACACACACACACATGCACCACTTCCACTGTCCTCCCTGCTCTTAATCTCTGTCTGGGCTGCATGGGGACCTGAGTGCACCTCCCTGACGTTGACAAAGCGCTATGGGTGTTTTTGGCAGTCGTCCTCCGCTCACCTCCCCCCTCAGCTACCTGCTCGCCACTTCATCAAAACCACGGGCACCAGAATGGCAAGGGATCCATCAACTTCCCACGCTGAGAGATGATGTCATCAGCGAGGGACGTCTCCTAGGGGATTGTTGCTGATGGCTGACATGGATCAGAACCACGGAGAAGGTAAGTAGCCTGCGGTACTGCAGAGGAAAACAAGAGTAACATTGCGTCAACTGCTCAAGGATGTCGAAAGTGCTCCTTTAAAAACGTATATCTGTAACTACATATCCTCGACTCATCCTTGTTAACTGGAGTTGTAACTGAACAGCAGAACCATGCAACAATGTGAGAGAATGACAGTTGTGTGTTACCACTTTCATACATTTTGTAGGTGGACGTGTGCACAAGTTTTTTGTCAGTCAAGTTTTCACTACCCATGAAATAAACCTTAAAATGTAAAGGATAACGAAAAATACAATAAGGGTGCAACAAGAGATACACTTTAAAAAGTGAACGTTTTGAGCTTGGATGACAGTAAAAGTTGGGTTTATTTGAAAATTCCACTTAGTAGTCATGCAATAATAATGAAAGCGTGCTTTGAGGTATGGGTTATTTGCAATTTTGGTCACCTTACCTGAAAAATGTAATAAATTATTCATCACTAATTAGTCTCCAGCAGAAGTAATTAGTCTTATTACTTTCTGTTAAAGGCCCTGCACACCCTTTGTACACCCACACAGATGATTTCACTTGTTGTGAATGATTGGAGCAGCATGTGGGAGTGTGAAGACTGTTTGATTGACATCCTCCTCACTGTCCTGTTAGCTTTTGTATTCCAAGTGTTATGACTCATATTTGGTGCCTTCAAGTCTGATCTTCATTTAAAACGATCTTTAGGGAAAAGGGTTTGCTGGTCTAATAAGAATCTTGCACTCGAAAAAGACCGGGCTGGGCTCTATATGTGATCTTCTCAGAATGATGAAGCCAAGAGCAGTGATTGCTTTTGCACACACTGATCTGTTAGTTCTCACATAACCTGCTCCGATACCTGAAGTTTCCGAGCAAACCACAGATCCAGTCCTGTAGTTTACACGCCTTGGTTCCTGTGTTGTCGTGCTATGTTAGAGGCCGTCCATCATCATGTCAGCTAATAGTTAACTGAGAAATCAACTAACTAGCTGGCTGGCTAACAAGGTCAGCATGTTCAAATCTTGAGGAGCAAAAAATATTTTTGAACTTCTTTCCTTAAACTAAACTATCAAAACATAAGCTCAGTTTGAGGTCTAATCAGACAGGATCATTGGAAACACTTGGAGTGAATCTTTAATAAACATGACAGAAGTCCACTCCTCACTGTGAAGGGTACCCTTAACTTTAAACAAAACAAAGTTACCTCGACAGTTAGAGTAACAGTTACTAGAAACCTGTTGAAAATCGATATTGTAGGTATATTGATAGCCTTGAGTAGATTCTCTAACAACACTAATACTACTGAAACTAACTTCAGAACTATCCATAGCTGCAATGTTTAAATTAGTTGCTACCAACTGCTGCACAAAGTGATGTTAACTGGTTTGCTAATGTTGTTAAATTTTCTTTACCGACATTACAGAAATACTGTCTTGGACTTTTTTGAAGCACATTAGCAACAATGTTACAATCAGGATTTTCAGGACAGACATTGTTTAGCACGAGATGGAAAGGAACCACTAATAGCAGTAACGATGAACCAGTATCCAGAGCCCAAGTATTGTACTTCCCTAACACCCAGAGTGGGACATTTCTAGACATTTTGCCTCAATGATAAGTGCCTAGAAGTGTCCGGCTCATTCTGATTGGTCGGGACATATCTAGGCGTTTTTGCTATAATGTTAAGTGCCTACAAGTGTCCAAACTATTGTACATCCCTAACCACAAGTGTGGGACAATTCAAGGAATTTTGCTATAATGATAAACTCCTACAAGTGTCCCAAGTATTGCAGATCCCTAACCACAAGAGTGGGACATTTCTAGCCATTTTGCCTCAATGATAAGTGCCTAGAAGTGTCCGGCTCATTCTGATTGGTCAAAAAAAATTCTAGTCATTTGGATATTGTGATAAGTGCCTAGAAGTGTCACAAGTATTGTAATTTCGTAACCACTAGTGAAGGACATTTCAAGGCATTTTGCTTTAATATAAAGTGCCTACATGTATCCCACGTATTGTACATCCCTAACACCAAGAGTGGGACATTTCTAGGCATTTCCCCTCAATGATAAGTGCCTAGAAGTGTCCGGCTCATTCTGATTGGTAGGGACATTTCTAGGCATTTTGATACTATGATAAGTGCCTAGAAGTGTCCGGCTCATTTTGATTGGTCGAAAAAATGTCTAGACATTTTGATACTGTGATAAGTGCCTAGAAGTGTTCCAAGTATTGCACTTTCGTAACCACTAGTGAAGAACCTTGCTAGGCATTTTACTTTAATATAAAGTGCCTACATGTGTCCCACGTATTGTACTTCCCTAACACCAAGAGTGGGACATTTCTAGGCATTTCCCCTCAATGACAAGTGCCTAGAAGTGTCCGGCTCATTCTGATTGGTCGGGACATTTCTAGGCATTTTTTTTTTTTTAAAGATTATTTTTTGGCATTTTTATGCTTTTATTGATAGTTTTAGAGACAGAGTTGAAATGGGGCAGAGAGGGGAGTGACATGCAGAGAACGACCGCGGGCTGGAATCGAACCCTGGCCGAGGCCCATGGGGGGGACGCCCTACCAACCGAGCTAAGGGCGCCCCCTTTTCTAAGCATTTTGATACTATGATAAATGCCTAGAGGTGTCTAGAGTAATGCACTTACGTAACCACCAGTGTGGGACATTTCTAGGCATTTTGCTTTAATGTAAAGTGTCCACCAAGTATTGCATTTCCGTAACCACTAGTGGATTACATTATTGTTATTGTTACTACACTTGTTCATCTCCAGCTGCCAACTAGCAAGTGTTTCTGTGCTTCCTTTTTTCTGTGGTTTTTCTAGCATGTTTTCTGCTGTACTTGTTGCGGTTGGGAGTTTCTTTTTTCCTTGTTTGCATATTTCCAAGTCGTTTCTCTTAATGTTTGTGCTCTCACCCTTGTGTTTTGGTAAAAGCCAGTATGCAGAAAAGTTTGTGGTTTTAATCTTTTCTTTGTTTTTCCTCGGGGACTACGATAATAACCATATCAGAAACTTTAGTAAAGCCTACACTTCAGTTCAGCATGGCTATTTTCCCCCTATTATTTCATCAGACTGACTGGGGTAGTGTATTTCTACAAGAAATTTGGACTTCAGGTTTCTCCTTGACCAAGACTCAGAACCCTCCTGAGCTGCTGCAGCATGTTTCAGTGAGTGTTTCACCTTTTTTGCATTGCAGTCATCAAGGCTGACTTTCTGTAAAACAAGTAACAAAGAGCAGTTGCCCACAGGACTACGACGTACGAGAACACGACTGTGTACTCCATGTTTTTGTGTAATCTCTCTTTATAGCTGCTGTGAATCCTATTTGAGGTAATGTACAACCCTCTTCCCTGTAAGACCTTTCGCCTGACACTCATCCTGAATTCAAATTTTGGCTCTTTGCTTCGCTGTTCCGGCTAAATCTGTTTTTCTTGTAGTTGCTTTAAAGGGATGCAATCCACAATGATTGGACCATGTTCGACCAATTAAAAACATCTTAACTTATCAGAGCTCAATAACAGAGAGTAAATCCTCTTTTTCAACATCACTTCCTGGTGTAATGGGTTTGTTTGTTTCCCGTGTATGTGTGCGGCACACACCTTAGTATGTGATATTACTTTCCCCTCTTTACAAGAATTCCGTTACCCACCTCCATTCTTCAGCCCCTTAATTGACATAATTACAGGATTACAGTGTAAAGCTGCTACTCTGTCACTCCTGGGCTGCAACCAGAGAGGTGAAAGTGCCGAAGCAGGATCCTTACACTGCCTCTCGGTTTGACACTTACATCCAGGAGGACAACAAAGATAAGGGCGGCTAGAGGGAAAGCCCTCGTTCTTACAAGAGCAAATTAACCTGCTGCGCTCGGCAGCGAGCTGCCGTTTTCTCCTCCCTTAGCCCAATTCATACTCATGTCTCTGGCTTCCTCGTCTCCTCTGGGCCTCCTTTTGAAATGATGCTTTGTGGTTTCCTGTCTGTTTTGAAGCATTACATTTTCAAAGGCTGAAGTGTTGTCTTCAACTACGGCGGTGCTGGGCAGGAATGAGTGGCCAAATAGCTTCTCCAGTGAGCTTGACAGGATTTTACACCTACTGTAAATGTACTGCATCCAGGAAAAAGCCCTGTATCTCTGACCTGCTCACCTTTTTACATGTTAACTGTCAGCAGCATAACAACAAATATAAATATTGAAGGCAGGCTGGCCAAATGGGGAATCTGAGAAAAGTGCTGTAACCAGCTTATGGACATTTTATTGATGAATTAGCATTCATTTTACAAAGCCAGACCAGAATGCAACACTTTGTCTTAACTCTGTTCATGTGCTGGATAGCCAAATAAATGATCTAATTTCAAATAAAGTTTAAATTCAAACTATGATTACTGTAACCTGTTGCCTGGCGATGTTGTTCCGAAGCCTGTTTCCTCCTCACTGTGTTTCTGTTTATTTTAAACTAAACCTCAACTGACCCAAACCATCACAGGGGGTTCCTCCAGGGAAACTGTGACTAAGGATTTCTGAATGTTACATATGGTACCTTTAAACAGCACAGTCATAGTGACTGACTGACAAGTTTTCCTTGTCTCACTACGGAGACCCTCAGAACTACAAACCTGCACAAACTGTGCAAACTTTACTCCACGCAGCTGATGCTGAAACAAGCTCTTGTACAGACTCGCTCCCCTCGACACTTCCTGAACACGCTGTACCACAGCTTGTAAGCTGAAAAATACCGAAGGACCAGTTTGGAGCCGCAGAGCTCATATTTTCCTCATGTACCAGACAGTCAAACAGTGGACTTGGTGCTTGTTAGGTTGTGGGTATGATTCCTGCTGCTTGCAGACCAGACAGACTCGTTGCTGCAGTTTGGTTAAATCTCAATCTCAATCTCTTTTATTGAATATCTTTCTAGGTATTTTTATTTGATCCTGGTAGTATTATATCATAAAAACAAGTTGCTTGTAACCTGCAACATCATCAACACAAGCATCACAGTATGTTCAGTTGAGACATTAATTAATCTGATTGATTATCAGCTTCAAGTCTGCTGTTTAATATTTCAGGAGGATCATGAACCATAGTGTTTAATTTTCACATCAGGTTAGTGTGCCCTGCTCTCTTGTGGCCTGGAAGGTGTGCAACACCCAATACTTTAAAACTCAAAATACTCACTGTACTCAAAACATTGGGAAGATGACAGTGAAGGTAAAAACCTCCCAGCACCCAGCTGTGGGTGTGCATCTTACATCCCTGTTTATAAACTATTATCATTGCACTATTATCATTGCACAATTTGAAATCTACTCCTAATTAACTCATCACTCCAATTAGCCATTTAATTTGTGTGATCTTTACAGATGCTTTAAATTTCCCCAAAAGATGACGACTCCCTCTCCTTCCATCCATCCCTCTCTCCCTCTCTCTGTCCTCTCTCATTACTGGGCGTAGCGGCGCCGTAGCCCCAGGCCTCTCACCTGGTGTGGGACGTTACTAATCATATCCTGGAGCCAAATTGACTAAAATGGCATCTTTATCAGGCCTTTGTTGTCCATAATACCTCTGCAGCACCCGGGGCACGGATTAAATCCTTACATATCGGAAGTCATCTGCTGCTGCAAAAGAGAAAGAGTGTGTGTGTGTGTGTGTTTGTTTGTGTGTGGGTGTGGTCGTGTGTGTGTTTGCATGTGCGTGTACGTGCGTGGTCATCTGCACCTTGCACCTGGCAGGAAGTTGCACAGAGCAGCAGGTTGGCAAAGAGAACCTATAGCTGCTTCATTCACACGCATGTGATGTGTATTGGGATCGCCTCTGTACTGTATGTGTGTGTTTGCTTGTCCATGTGCACAGGGAGGACCCACAGTCTCACATCTAATTAAGAACAAAGGCTCGGCAAATAGAGGAGCCGGCTGGTTTGTACGTTAACAGGCTCCACGGCTCCCCTTAACCTCCTCACTATCTTAGCCACTGACGACCTTGACTTTGCCCCCCCCCCCCCCCCCCCCCCGCCTGTTTTCTGAAGCTAAAGGTAGATTCAATCTCTCATCATGACCTCTAATGTCAATACAGAGCCGGCCTGAGTGACATGTTGTTCATTTCCACCTCTGCAGCGTCCGCCCTCCCCGTGTTGTCACTCTCAATAGCCCGAGCTCTCACTCATCTCCTGTTAATCACAAAGTCACACATTAGTTGCATGTGTGTCTGGCATACAGTGGAGTAAGCAGTTTGCTCAGGATTCACGTTGCACATGCACACAAGGGCGCGCTGGCAGTAATTACAGACTGATGAAATTCAACAGGTGAAGTCCGGACAATAGTCAAACAGAGCCAGCGTGTCGGTTCCTGTTTAAACAGGACGTTGGTGCTGGGCAGAAATCGCAGTGCGGACGTTTTAAATTGCGTCTGAATGAGTCAGTTGACGGAGGAGCAGTAAAAATTTACACCTGTTTGGAACAAACACAACTATGTATTTTAGGTGAAATTGATAACCATGCTTTAATTTGTCAGTCCTTTTACTTTACAGTTTGTGCTCCATATTTACTTCACTCTTTGCCCTCTTTGTTGCCATCCATCTCCAGCCTCCACTAATCCCACCATACTCCTCACAACAGCTTCTTCTTAAATCAGTCCGATATCACTTACAACAAACGACTCACATCACTTAATGGATTATTATCGTTTCCTCAAACCCTTAGATTTAAACTTTGTAAAAATAAAAGAAATAAATAAATATATATATACAGCAGACGCTGCAGACAAAATCTTGAATTATTGTATTTGATGTCAAAACATTACAGACAGAGACAGGTTATCTCTTTTCCAGTGTTTTCTGGCTCTAGGAAAGGAAGGCCAGTGTTCCCTCGATCCAGACTCACCTCCGGTGATGCTCAATGCTGATGGCTTCAGGCCAAGGTCACACTCCCCTTGACTTTGGACTGGTACCTGCGTCTGCCAACTGTCAGTCAGCATTGTGATAATCCAATTAATACTTTGTAGATGGAATGCTGACTTTTAGTCTCATTTAACAATTGGTAATGTCCAACTTAACTCTCTCTCTCTCTCTGATTGTTTGCCAAAGTAAAGCTTACCTAACATTGCTCATTTACAAAGTCACTGTGTGTCAACTTTATTTGGGACTCTGAATACAAAGAGTTTGTTTCCCTTCACGTCAAATCTGGATTTGAATTAGTTTTAACAAAGTATCTTATAAACAATGACATAAAAAGTTGAAATCTGATTTTCATCATGTATTTAAAGCGTGGATTGTTCAGTTAATTTATTTGGAATGTTGTTGTGTCCCTACCCCAGCCAACATCATATCGCTTAGTCATGATTTACATTTATTATCCTGAATTATTATCCGATCTTGTCACACTGAAGAGAAGATGAAGACCATACAGGCTTTATTTTAAAATATATCACATTTCTTGCCAACGATTTTGGGATTGAAGATAAATCTCTGGATTAATAATTGATTCTCTTGATCTAACACACACATATCACAGTCTATGACTTCCGTATCTCATTGAATATATCAGTGTCTGCAATAACAATACAGCTGCATCCACAAGGATCAGCAACTCACTTAAGTACTGGAGAACATATCGCACAATTTTCAAAATGCTAAAAACAAATTGAGGTGATGACAGTATTAGTCATTAGCTAATATCTAACAAGAAACATGTCAGGTCACTGGCAACTTGACAGAAACAGGAACAGCACGTCCATGGCTCAGTGCTGGTTTTGGACCAGCTCTGGCAACACACCCCGCAAAGGTTTAAATAAACTCTCTTTGCATGAGCCACGTACAACACGTATACTTAACCGTGCTCAACAAGGAGGTCACAATTGTCTTGACACAGCCACTTTGGGCTCCCACGTTTTCACAGACTGTCAGCAAGAAATCTGCCGTTCGGAGAAACCTCATTCTGCCTCCTGACACTCGTTTTAATACTCACTTTGTCATTTAAATCGCTCTCAGTTCGCTCTTTCTTTCTTTTTTATGCTTTTCATTTTTCATTCTCCATTTACCCATTTCCTTCATCCCACTTTCTCTCTGTCTTTTAACTCTGGATAGTCACAGCTTCCACAGCCGACTATTACTGATCTGAATTTATTCA
Source organism: Pleuronectes platessa (assembly GCF_947347685.1). Taxonomy (NCBI): domain Eukaryota; kingdom Metazoa; phylum Chordata; class Actinopteri; order Pleuronectiformes; family Pleuronectidae; genus Pleuronectes; species Pleuronectes platessa. The sequence goes on from NC_070642.1 coordinate 8,091,029, forward strand.
TCACAATCCGACTGTTTGCTTATTTGACCTACATCTTCAATCTCCTGACAGCTGTAAACCAAAGCTGAAGTTTAATAGACATGAATGTGCGTGTGTGCGTATGTTTGTTTGCGTGTCACATGTGACCATACATTCATCCTTACACTTGCAGCCAGGAATAGCATGCATAACCTCGCTGCGCTCACGTGTGGAAGCTGCCACGACAAGTTAACACAACACTACATCATTCCCGTTGACTCAACGTGGGCATCTCAGCTGAGAGGTGTTATAGATGGCCACTATTTTGGGGCGGGAACCATCCAGTTGTGCCCTGTCTTTGTCTGTCCTTGTCTTTGCGTTTGTCCCGTTTAATCTAGTCTCGAGCAGACTTTCAGCCCGTGCTAAACGCTCATCATTATTCTTCCATTCTCTCTCGCTCTCCGTGTCCCCTGTCTGTGCGAGTCCTCCCGACAGAAGGACGGCGGAGGTTCAAAGTGACGGAGCGCACTGGAGGTCAGTGCATACTGTGTCAACAGTGACAAATGGTCATGTTTGATGATGAGAGGAAAGTCAAACAAAAGAAGCACGAGGGAGGCGGAGAGACAGACAGGAGACAAAAAAAAGGCTGAAAGAATGAAAGAATTAAAAGAGACGGAAAGAGAGAGTGGGACTGAAAGAGAGGGAGATGGTGAGTGACAGTCAAAGAAAGTGAAGCGGAGAGAGACGGGCAGATAGGCATTATCAGGATGCATGCAGGGACTTGTTTTCTGCCTGGACGGAGGCCGGCTGTGTTAGTGAGTCCATCCTGCTGCGGGAATGAAAGCGTCTGTATCAGCCCACAGGCATCTGGTAGACATCACAAAAAGCAGCGAGACCACTTGGGACCTGTCTTAACAATGTTGGCCTCTCTCTTCCTTGTTGTTCTCAATGGTAAGAACATGTTGTTGCACATTCCCAGCACTATGGGAAAGGACATATTTTTGGTGCTCAGTATACAAGGTCCTTAAAGTTGAAAACGTTGCAGTTTTCCCCCAAAGCCACATCACTTTATAACATGTTTACAGTGGGCTAAACTGGCAGAGTCATGTGCTGGATGCACATCGCCAAACTGGCCAACGAGACGTGGAGAGTTCAGGCCCTCAGCTGTAATTTATTTTCCTCGCTGTACTGAATTAATGAGTGGACGACTTTACGATTGTTTGATCCGTACACTCAAATTGCAACCAGTCAGAACAGTTTCCGGTTGCTTCGTCTTTGGCTCGGCACTTGAGCAGAAGGAAAAAAGTGATGCATGACAAGTAGATGGAGGGTGATAATAAGAGGTTTGTAAAGGCCACTGCAGCGTTCGAATGATCTCAAGCAGCCTACATACTAGCACACCATTTAAATATATGTCTCAGTTTTGCTTAATATGCATTCAGAGTGATATGGATGCGCAAAGCATGAGCCTGGTTGTTGGCGTTTAGTGCTGAACAATAGAGGCCTTCAACCATATTGAGGCCAGTTGCTTGGTATTTATTCTTCTGATATTATTCAGATATTTGGCTTTTGGTAGGTTTTTCCGTCACGTAGTTTTACATGTGTCTAGGGTTTTCACAAATTAAGTTTTTTTTTCACTGGTGAAAAGCCAATGAAAGCGAATGTGTTTTCACCTCCTGCAGATGAAAAACAGATTCTGCATATTGGCTCCACTTGATGACACTGTCATGTTTTTCGAATTCTGCTGCATAAGTCAGTTGCCTTTCCTGGCGCATATTATTCTTAGACATGTTTATGTGCAGACGCCTGCAGATACAGTCGTTCTGTACATTTCTATAAATGAAACTGCGACTCTAAATCTAGAACCTTGATAGGATTCTACACGCTATACGTTCCTGCTTTGAACTCTTATTTCACTGCAGCATCTGTCGGAAACAAGACTCTTTAGTGCCCATTAGCATGGCCAGGATGTTTCCCTCCATCAGATGTATTGCTATATATAACAATGACCCATATACAATGTAATTGACTTCTGGATTCATCACAGACATTGCCTTTTGTTCCTTGAGGTACTTGTCATCTGATCTGTGTGCTTTACATGTTTCTTTCCTGAGACGCTGTTATTTATTACAGCTCATTACATTACAGTCATTGTATTCTCCTCAATCGTGATGCATTTCATTTTCCGAGCCCTGGAACTCTGCTGCAAAAAAAAGTAAGGAAATCTGTGCATGCAGAGAGTGCTGGTGATGAAGGCCATTGGAAAAGGGATAAGTGATTCAGCAGGCGGATCAATAGAGAAAGATCCATGCCTCCCAGCCGGCTCAATCAGACCCCCTGGGGGGTGAGAGAAACATTAGGAGACGGAAAGATGGACAGAGGATGTGAGAGAGAGAGAGAGAGCGAGAAAGAGAGTATGCTTTCATTTAAGACCTGATTAGGCCATCAGAGAGACAGAGAAAGGGAGGAAATGTGGATCTTTTGTCTTGGTGCTTTGGCATTTCATTCCCCACTGCCATGCCAATAAACCACATTGTGCTGAAATGAATTACAATAAATTGCACTGAAGTGAAAGGAATTGGGAAATAGAGAGAAATGGAGATGAAGTGAATAAAGAATGAAGCTTCTCTCAGGGTTTTCTTAGAAATAAACATGTCTTTAACTTTTCAAGTCACAAATATACCTATATATATATATATATATATATACAAAAATACAGCAGAAATATGTTTAGTTTAGTCAAACATCTTGTTTGTGAAATGACACCGTGTCCTTGACCCGATGCTGAACTCAAGCACTGGCTTCCATTTAGGTTCATTGAAGCCTGCTCTTTCTCTATGAGATGATTCACTTGCCGGAACAGTCCATCCACTAACCATTTGATTTGTGATTGATTAGAGTGGAAGCTGATGCACCAGCGGTTAGGAAGCCTCATCACACCGCCACACCGATGCTCACCACTTTGGCTGCTGGTGTGGATTTCAGCGTTGACCTCTGCTGAGACGTGTAAGTCAACCCCACAGCACCCCTTTGTCCTAGTTTGACCGTCACACTAATGCCCCCGAGAAGGTTCAGTTAAGCCCTGACAAGCGAGCGCACACGGCCCAGCCCACCTCCCCTCCGCCAGCACTCACTCTGAGATGTTTTCCTTACTTAAATAATGTATCAGTTTCTACAGAAATGGCAATGTTTGCATTTCCCTCTCCCTCGCTCTCTTCCGCTCTTTCTGGATGGCTCTCCGTTTTCAGTCTGAAAATAGAGTGCAGAAGAAGGCTGTTGCTATGGTGATACATCCACTGGCGTTGCCCGGGACATTTTTAGCCACGCGATGCGCGAGGGGATTTAGCTCGCCTGTAACTTTCTGTAATTTCCATTCTAATTATATCACTCCTGCCAGCGCTGTGTGTCACCACATGGGGTAAAACAGCAGAGCACGGCTGGGTGAGGATCCCAGTCACTGCTCTCTCCGCTGCCCTCACACCACATTATACCACGCTGTTGTATAATATCACCTTTCAAACACAGAAAGGACAGGGACAGGGGGATTTGTTCATGCGTGCTCGTCTCACCAGTGTGTAAGTGTAAAAGAGAGAACTGCCAGAGCAAGGACAGTTATGCTGATACCGTGCATGACATAAATGGTGATTTTACAACGTGATATAAGTCCCAGTGTGCAAATCAAACGAGAGAAAAGCTGAGATTACTGGCGAGCGCTGTTGACGCTCACCGGACTTAACATTGTGGACCAGCAGGGGGTCTCGGCTATCACTAATCACCCGGCGATCAACTGTGCACATAATATTAGGGCTTTTTTAATAGAAGACGCTGAGCCCACCAATGAGGGTTAAATAGAAATACAAAATATATATTTCATCTATTCTTTTTCTATGTACACTCAACCAGTATCTTTAACCTTTCAAAAAACCTGAATTGGTAGATATTTAAATTCAAACCAGCTTTAATGTCTTGATAAAAATAAAACAGTTATAGTTTAAAGAAAACAAATGACTGCAAATATCAATGTGAAAAAAGTGTTTGTAGAGTAGCACACTGTAAACGCACTGTACTTACAGGCATACAGGACAGTTATACTGCAAACATGCTACAGGCTACAATCAAGATGACATATAAGGAAACTAGAGTGACACCCAGGAGAGCGCAAGTCCCAACCGTCCCCTTTAATTCCATCAAGCTGCTTCAAATTTCACACACTCACGGATATCAGTTCCCCAAATATATATTCATTATTTTGTCAATTTTATCATTAATACCCATCAATTATTTCCTGGGAAATCAGTGAAAACACCTTATCTTTAAGTGTAACAGAAAGTGATTTCCTGGCTCTGCCCCTTGATTCTGATAAACAACAATCTTGATTGGGTTCTTTCCTGACTCATGACCCATCCTTCCACCAAGCTTCATGGTAATCCGTCCAGTAGTTTGAGTAATTGTGCTTAGAAGCAAACTAAATAACAAACAAATGGACAGTTGTGAAAACATAACCTCCTTAGTGGAAATAGCAAGTGTTCAACAATGCCGACATACGGTTGTCGGTTGAAAACCTTCGGTAAACGTGGATCTGTTCGGCTCAGGCAAAAAAAACATGTATCAAACACTATAGAATCTAGATAATATATTTATATTTATAGTTGTGGCGACAACTGACATCAGATAAAGATTTATTGGTCACTACACTTATTCTATGAGGGTCGGAGGGGGCTGGATCCAATCCCAGCTGACATTGGGCGAGAGGCGGGTCACACCCACCAGTCCATCACTGGGCTGACATGTAGTCACATATATATCTGGGTATAAGTCGGACAAAGACATCTCAATAAGAAGAGATCTGCAGTGAATCTCAGTAATGTGAGTAAGCACTGAGTCAGACGCAGCAGAAGCAGACTCTTAGGTGTCAGTGGGCTCCCCCACACTCTTCTGACAACAAAATTAGGGACGGCTTCATCCAGTTTTTCTGTCTCTTACGAGTTCTTTTTAAGCATACCCCTGTCTTAACCCAGCTCAGACCCAGCAGAGCAGTCTCATGTTCGATAAGGGCTTAACCACTGCCGTTAAACTAGAAAAACTCACGGGGTTCGAAAACTTCCACCACGCAGACAGCATCAAATTCAGCTTGTGTAGTCTCCTGAATATGGTATTTGTCTTACCTATTGTTCCCCCTTCCTCCAAGATAGAAATGAACACATCATCTCTTATCTAATGACAGCAACAACCGACTGTGTTAAACAGAGTTTTATTCAGAGATGACACACTGTGCCCTCCACTTGGAAAGAAAAAGAGAAATCAACTTCTAAAAGAGCATTTGAAGCACAGCATGAAGGGATCTTTATCTTTGCCGAGGAGGTTATGTTTTCACCCGGGTCCTCTTGTTTGTTGGCTTGTTTGTTAATTAGCAGGAACATCGAAAAACTACTGGATGGATTATCACAAAACTTGGTGGAAGGGGGCAGATCTAGGATTTGTTTTTATCACTTTCCTCCACAAAGGCATTTTAAACAATTTTACCATTTTCCCAGGGAATAATCTATGAATGTTGATGGAATAAATTAACGTGATATCTATGAATTTGTGCAATTTGGTGCAGCCTGATTGAATCCGCTATCGGGCCTGGGAGGAGGTATGCTCCCTACTGAGTGCTTTTGTCGTACCCTCTTAAAATCGTAGCCACTGTTTCCTCAGGTCACCTGGAAGTAAGCCCTAAACGCATTAGTTCAATCTCTGTCTCTTGGAGAGCTGGGAGGACACTGATAGAGTCCAGCTGGCCTTGTCCCCAATCACAGTTGCCATAGCAACCAAGGTCACGGCACAGACCCTACTGGTAAGAGATATGATAAACTGAGCCTGTAGTTGAGGGAGTAAACAGTCATTACACCGATTCCCCCCTCAGGATCACAAGGAGACACTTCCACCTGGAAAGAAGGCTTTCCAGGGACAATACAGCGTCTCTTAAGATAACGTAATTTAATGTTTAGGATCTGGAAAAAATATCCTTATAAGGACATGTATTAAATCTCTTATGGGTTTTGCATGGGTTTAGCTGCCCTGCAAATAAGATGACCTTCAGAATTGGGCAGCATTAAACAGCGTGACCTTGAATTGCTCATCTCTTTTTCTCCTTGAGGCATCGAGCTTCAGTGAATGCTCACAAGTAAAAGTTTAGTTTTTATTTTGCCCTTTCACGTCTGTGTTTGACAGCATCATAGAGAGCTGTCTGGTGAGGGTTGACCAACCGACCTCATGGCTCTAAACTGATAAGGAAAGCGAGAGAAGTCAAGTGAGCTAAAATGTGGTCTACCTTGATGTATCTTTGATCTTAAACAGCAGGCGCGGGGAACCTTTTTTATTTCAAGGGCTATTTCAACATACTTTGAGGGTCATACTTAATTATTGAACACATACACCACACTAACCTCTCTAATGTGATGCAGAGTACTTCTTGTTTTTGGTGAGGTGTCAGATGGCAGTGATGACGAGGCTTTGAAGAAACTGCTCACAGCGGTAATCGTCCCAAACACTGGTGTAAATTTAAATCTTTTATCTAAAACCATATCAGTGATGGCTCTTCACGGCAGACTGACACACAAGAACAAATGATGCTAGAAGGTCTGCAACAGCAACAAGGAACTCCTTCACACATTCTCCTTCTGAATGTGCTTCCAGGTTCCTTCATTATGTTTATTCCAGCACAAAAACACATGTTCCCGGCAGTAATGATGCTCGAGATTTACCTTTTTCATCACTGCAGTTAGACATAGCAACAAAAGAATATTCATTTTATCTTCTTTTCTTGAGAGTCACCGTGATGCTTGTCAGCAATCTCACATAACAGGTGTAGGTGCATGTCGCATTCACCTGCATGTAAGTGACCTGAACAGCCTGAAGGGACCCATCTGAAAGACAAGTTAGACCACAATTTTTATGTTGTCTTTTTTCAATCGCAGAAAAATGTAATTGCTGTCATTAGCATATGCTTTTTTGTTAATTTGTGAATTGCCTGATGGACCAGAAATTACTTGTGGGCTCTACATTAAGGGAACCAAGGTTAATACAGAGGTCAGTAGATTTGAGGTACAAGGCTGTGGTGGGCATTTTTAACCTTGACCGCACCACAGAGGGGGATTTTTTACAAGGAGACTTCCCAAATAGATAATATAAGACCCACACGGAGATGAAATACAGGGGAAGATGTTCTGTGATAGTTGAAGAGACAGAACATGAGTTTAGAAAGGCCTTTTACTGGTTGAGAAAATGTGCAAGACACCAAATGCCTTATTGATTTGTGTCTTCTGCCACTTTTGTCTCTCGCCGCTCTCAGGTATCATCATCTCTCTAACCACTCAAACGTAAAAGACTTAGTGGGGCAGCACAGGGAAGTATTTACCAAAGAGAGGGATTATTCAAAAAAGTGTTGCCTTTAAATAATTCATGGACATCAAAGACCTTCCTCATTGAACCTCATGAATAAACCAAAGGCTCGGTCAAGCTCAGTGTTCCACAGCACAAGTTCACAACAGGGAAAACCTGGAGGGAAATATTTAAAGTTATTAAAATAAAAGAGGAGTTGGAGAAGAGTAAAGGGAGCCCAATAAATAGGACATCTCATAAGTTATCGAAACAGTTTAAGTCCCAAAAAGTGAAATGAAGCATGCTTAAATGTTGTAATGTAGAAACATACCCTGCTGCATCATTATGAATTTAGTAGTAGACTAAATAGACAGAGGTATCCACATTATTGAGTGATCCTTCTAAACTGTAAGGGAATGAAGGGCCCGACTGATGGAGCCGTTCCCTTGTTGACCCCGACATCTTGTATTTCCTAGTGACAGCAATGGCATGTCATTTTACGCTCCATTAGGGCTGCTGATGTTCATTAAAGATGACTGCCCTTCAGCAGATGCGGCACCACAAACTAACTAAAAGTTTCAGCTGACAACCCTAATTCACTGTCATTTCTGCCCTGAAAGAAAAAAACAAAAAGTGGCCCAGGACAGCCTCTGGGATTGTGTCACGTGTAGAAATAGTCATAACACCTGCGCTCCAGTTAGAAGTGACTTCAACAAGCGTTGAGTGCAGGAAGCACTTCACTGAAGCAATCGTGCTCAATATTACTGCATCTTTCCTTCCAGCGTATCATACTGCAGGTAAAAGCTCTTTTTAATTATTCATTATTAATTGCATCAAAGTAACAGTGAAGCTTTCCCGCTATAGCGAACCCATAAAGCAATTTCCTGGATTATCTCAAAGTCTCTCATGGATTCTGACTTACACACTGAACAATTATTGGAAGCCAAACTACTTATGTTGTTATTTCTGTAATTGTCCAGTCTTCATATCTTATTTATGCATTTTGTTTTTTATTTGTAATTTTGTGTCCCGATATTTCCTTTTATTCTTAAGGGAAATGCACCTAATATGATGACCTCTTTCACATGGGGTCAATACGTTTGGAACCAGCTCAGATGAAAGATTTAGAAAAACGTTGAATAAGTTTCAGGCCATACACTGTTTATAAAGATGGATGATCTGTCTCCACTTCCTCCCACTGTCCAGAAATGGAGCCAAAATATCCCAGATACAAACGATGCCATCTTGTGCTGATGCCGTCATTTAGACGTCGATACACGGACTCGACCAATCACAGTTCAGTCTCAAATGTCAATCGTAATATTTATTTTTATAGCACCAAATAACAAATTCAAAACATTAGTGTGATAACTAATTGTGAGAGACCACCTTTAATATCTAGTTTGACTTTTTGGTTGCGGCCACGTCCCGTCCACCAACATGGATATACTGCAGCCAGCCACCAGGGGATAATCAAGATGCAGTCGTGTCATCTATCTTCACGTACAGTCTATGTTCCAAGCAGTCTCAGCCAGATGAAGTGAGTCCAAAGTTGTGACAACAACACGTACACAACATTTTCACAAGTAATCTGTTAATCCCTCTGCCAAAAATAGTGGATTAATCCTGGAACACTATTAATAAAGAGTTCTTCGTAACATGAAGCTAACCAGCAATTCTCTTAGCGATGAGAATATGGTTGCTGTTAAGCATATGGTCCAACTGAGCAAAAGGGAGACTACAACCCTATGGTAATATGATGAATAACCATTTTTTGAGAAACTCTGTATTTAATCAGGTCACATATTATAACATGACTAAGAGTTTGTAGACATGCTTGCAGCCCTGTGAGGCTGTAGTGCATCTAAAGATCAATGATGCGTGTCCACTTCCTCCCACTATCCAGACATGAAGCCAAAATTTGGAGCCAGGGTCTGCACTGTAGCGACTGGGTTGAGGCTTGTTGTTGGCTAAGTAGATACATATGCTTGAGGGCTCAGTTTTAGCTGGAGAGCTCAGTTTGAGCTGTCAATCAAGTGATTTCACCTCATTGGTACAACATCATAATGAATCAAAACCAAACTTATTGGAAAAATAAGGACATGATCATATTCCAGTGGGAGACCTACCGAAAAATACAGAAATCACCTCTAGGCAATGCATTTTGACTTTTTGAGTTCGGTCCATGTCCTATCAAATACAGTGAAGGAGTCAGCTTTTATGACACATACTGCAGCCAGCCACCAGGGGGCTGTCGAGACACTGTGGCTTCACTTTTGGAAGCCGACATTTCGTCATCTTTATATAAAGTATGTGGACTCTAGTTGATAATCCCAGTGCTTTGAGCTAAATGCTAACATCAGCGTGCTAATAAACTCTCAATGAAAATGCTAACAAGATGATGTTTAACAGGAATAAAGTTCACTACAGTAAGCTGATGACTAAACAAAACAGACAGCTGAAGCGACGGGAGTGTCTCGAATTTTGTAGGTGTTCTAGACCATGAATAAAGGAACTGAACAAATTGAAAATTTGAGCTCAGTTTAGTCAGAGAGGACAATGTCTGCAACAAAGTTTCATGCCAATCCATCGAATAGTTTCACACAAAACCACATGGGCGCGCTAGAGTCATCTGAGGACAAATTTTATGTCAAACCATCAAATAGTTGTTGGGTTATTTCAGGAATAAAAATCAAAAAGACAGACAAAACTGATCAACCACTGGAAAATGGATGTCATAGCTGACTTTCATCGTTTTGTTGTTTGAAAGCCAAACATCTGTGTCAGGAAACTTCTCTGCAGATGCTGAAGTGCTGTATCACTTCTGACACACTGTGACCACACTCTGACAAAGAGGAAACAGTTGAGCCCTCCTCCCTCTGTCTCTGTCTCTCTGCTGTTAGCCCTGTACACATTTCTTGTCTTATGTCTGACCCACTTTTTTCCAGCCATTACAAAAAATGGTTAACGTGAGCAACAGCTTCTGCAAACAAGCTCTCTATATCTGCAAATACTGTGTTCCCTTCGAGAATGAATAAGATTGTTTGCTTTTGCATAGTTTGATTTTAAAGTGGCTTGTGACAAATTTACTATAGTCATTTAATTCATTATCCTTCTTCTGCTTAGTCATCCGTTTATTTGTGTTTAGGACTGGCCAGAGCCATATTTGTGCACATCATCCCTTCATTAAAAGACTGTTTTTGTTGATGATTGATACATTTATGTTGGTGGCCATGTGCAGGCTCAGCTATTGGTGTTGTATTTCTCCACTTTCTGCTTCAGCATAAATCTAATGCAGATTCTATTCTTGGATTTGTTTCTATTTGTGGTTTTGGCAAAGAGTCTTGAATCTTTCTGTGTGAGTTAACATTAGCAGTGATAAACAGGACTAGCCAAGCCTTATTATTAGCACGACTAAAATTACTGCTAGTGCAGGAGTCAAGTGATGCATTTTGCTAATTTTATCAGCGGAGAAAATATTTAACAGTTTGGACATTTGACCTAAATAGTCTCTTCCACATATAGCAAGGTGGGTATAATTAACAACAGTTTTCACTGCGCTCTGGTGATGATCAGCCTCACTCGGCTTCTTGGCAGCGTTAAACTGGAAATGATAAATACAAATGTCCTTTGTAAGAGGCTGCAGACACACACATATATATATATAGAGAAAACTGCAGTATTTGGATTTAGCACCAGAGTGAAATCAATAGGATTGTGCCCCCCCCCCCCCCCCCCGCCCCCCTCTCTCCCTGTCATTCTGTGTGTCTTTCCCTCTCCTCTTTCTCTTTCTCAATCTTCCTCTGTGCCACCCCCCTGATTGGAAGCAAAACGGGCAGGCCGGCTCAGTTCCACGGGAGGCCCTCTTCCACAGCAGATAATGGTCCAATCCACTCATTTTGGCTTCCTTTTATTTGTTCACATCAACATCAAAGCCTGTCCGCTTCCTCCGTTGGGGAGCAGGGCTTTAAGTCTCTGACTGATCTGCCTCGTTCACTCGTAATGCTGCCCTGGTGATGGCCATCCCTCATTGCATGCGAAGCAAAACACACATGCCGTACAAAGGCCTTCACACATACATACATACATGCACTCGACCCAGGGGACACGGATCTGCATATAGTGTGAACTACGCCATACATTCAAAACCCGTATATGAGGTTAGGGCCCAGATTTAGAAGTGTTTCCCAGACCTTTTTAAACCACAGGACTCCGTGGTAATTTCTGAGTTTTAACTGAAACAATATGCGTTTTCTCTCTCTCTCTCTAAAATTTATATTTCAGGTCTTCAGGGATAAAAATATACACGACACCATTGATTAATTCTCTCTTTCATTTGTTGCTTGAAGGAATCCAAAAACCATTGCTGGCTATAAAAGGATGTTTTGTCTTGAATCAATTTTTATTGGACTGTATTCTATATGATTATTCGGTTTCATTGCTGCCAGGTTTTCATGCAGATGAGAGATCTAGTCCAGGGTGGGAACGCCAGCTTTTTCTGGCCACCAGATACTATAAAATGAATACAGTAAGCGTCCACTCTACACTAGCTCTAAAATATGTATTGTTTGTTCTGACTATTTTCTGACTGATGTTCATATAGAACATGTGTTGTATTACTAATTTGTTCATCAAGTAAATGTCCTGTTCATTTCCCCAATAGAAAAGGGGTTGGGAACATCTCACATCAGAACTACTACAGACCTCCATACAATTTGAGAATATAGAAAAGGCAATTCAGGAAAAAGAATCTCATGACAGCAATTTACTTTTTCTCCACATGGATTGTTCCCTACTGGCTGTATCCCTGTCAGGTCTCGGCTGATGTGAAACAAGCACATCTGTTACATGCCATTGCTGTCAGGCTTCATGGTGACTGTTAAGAAGTTTTGTAGTGAGCGAGCTAAGAGCTCAAAAGGTGAAGCCTGAGTCAGAAGTTTGATTTGGGAAAGAGCTGTGGAGCTGCAAGAACCAAAAAGCAAGATTGTTCCAATCTATTGCAGAGCAGATTTCTTTGCACAGGATATAAGAAAAAAATGATAAAAAGTCAAGAATTGTTCGGTTTTTCTCTCTGTCTCTGTGTAACGTCAGACATGAAAAATATCTCCCTGGTAAATATTGTGTGTGACATCATTGCCATGGTTGAAACAAGGGAGGAATTATGCCTTTGCAATCCATTCTTGGCATTTCCAAATTTGAAGGTTTGTTTGAAAGAGATGTTCTGACTAAAACCAGCTGTGAGAAGCATCATCATCATCATTACCATCTGACAGCAGACGTCTTGCCAAACAGAAGCAGATCCTGCCATTACATTTGGGAGGTTAGAGTTACGTGTTCAATAATTTAGTATGGCTGGCAAAGGATGTTTAAAAAACTGTAATGGCCCCTCAAAGAAAAAGAGTTGTTCTATTCAAAGTCAAGGGTTGTGTGTGTGAGAAATCAACTGTGACCTCAAGAAACACCAAAAAGCATTTAGTTTCTGAGCTGATCATAAAGTGCACTTAACTTAATCTGAATTAACAGTTTTTGTAACAATTACTTATTTTGACTTTGATGTTCGGCTTCTCCCATCCGTATCAGTGTCAGTATTGAGCCATATGGATGAAAAATTCAACTTGATTTCTCAGAAATAAAGTTGAAATAATCAAAGTGGTTTCCATATTCAAACCCTTTTAGGGTTGTCATATATTCTCCTGGAGAATCTTGGGTTACTATGTTAAGTAACAGGAGGTTGTATGAGATGCAGAGTGGATAAAAACTCTTCTGGAAAGTGTAGCCTTTTTAAAAAACGTATTCATACATCTTAAGGATTCTATCCTCCAAGAACGTACAGTGTTGTTGATCTGTCATAGTAACAAACAAAAACTTAGGCCTCAAAAATCCCCTCTTGTGTAAATGTTGTGAATATGAGTATTTCATCATGAAACAGCTGGATTTCCTGGAGACTGTGAGCATGGCAAAAATAATTTGACTTCAAATTTCACAGACAGCTTGATAAGCCTGAAAAGCAGATAAAGACATGTGCTCCGCTCATCATTATTATCCTTGTGGCTGTTGAGTTTCTGTCCGAGGGATTTATGGTATGAGAGTTCTACTCTTGAATTCCACCCACCCCCCCTCCCCCTCCTCCTCCTCCACATACACACACTTATGGATACAGGAGGTGCAACGGCACAAGATCAATTACTGATCAGAAGAGGGGCGTTCTCTCTCCTGGCTTTCTTTAGAAGTCGGCCTCTTCAGTTCTTTCTTAATTGGCCCCTAATCCCGTCTTTCTTCATATATCTTTCTTCCTTTTTCTTACTCTGGCTTCATTCTGTCCATCTGGATATCTGTCCTCCCTCCATCGTCCTTTCTCCCTCGACCTGTTTCTTTTCGCCTGCTGTCCGACCACCCCCAATCCTTCGCCTGCATCTCTTGACACCGCTCCTAATTACAAAACACACAGGGGCCATTAGCGCCGACCTCTACCCGACGCCTGTCCCTTTATCCGTTCGCCCCCTCCCTTCTGTCACTATCTCTCCATCACTGCCCTGCTTCTTTTTCTGTGCTTGGTCAAAAGTCGCTTTGTGTGGGATCCGTTAGGCGAACAAAGGCAGTGGGTTGCAGCGGTGCTCAGAAAGGTCACAGTGATGTACGGCCCTCAGCGGTGCCCCCGGGGTCAGGCCTGTCTCAATGGGGAAGCACTTAACGCTCACACAGCCAAAAATATTACGGCATTTTGAAGGAAATGCATTTTGTCTTGGCTCTGTATACAGAGGAATACCACTAAATGTAAAGAGGTTTTCTTTCAGTCAAGAAAACTTCCTGGGTAGTCAAATGGACAGTTTTGTTATATAAATATATACAGTGTATATATATACACAACTAATATCCTGCTAAATACACTTTGATGGAATTGCCCTCAATCTGTTCACTGATAATGAGTATTTCTTTGAACGTCGTAACTGACTGAACGGCAAATTATATTATTTGTCAGTGCGTTTTTTTTAACTATTACAAATGACCCTTGATAGATGGATTAAAATGCAGTATGGATTTATTTTAGCCCTAAAAAACTGCCAAGCTCATTTTAAGGAGCATTTGGTGTCTTTATTTAAAGAGAGCAATATTAATGGTGACTGACAGATTGCCCACAGCACTCTCCCATGTCGAAGTTACGCGCTTCTTTGACTCATCCATCCACCCTGACCTTATACGAGCTTCTGTGCCTAAAATGTAGTTGTGAGAGGATCTTGATTTTATATGGGTATTGAAAAGCAAACACTTCCTATCCAACGTTTTTTTTTATTTTGCTAATGGAGTGCTTTGAGTTGCCTGAACAAAACATATATTATCTGATTATTAAATGTGAGGTTCAGAGTTTGAATTTGTGTATGTTTTCTTATCAAGCATGCTGTGGTAATCACTGGATGGATTATATTCAAACATAATGTCTCTTTCGATAAATGTTTCTCTTCTTGTAAACGACTGATGCAGTACATCTATTAACAACAGCAGAGTTGCTATGAGGTGGTTTGGGTGGAGAGAACAGAAAGTGCACGACTGTCACACCACAGACCAGAGTGCACATCCACCCTCGCGTCTGTGGTTAGTGTCAGGCAACAAAAGCACGTCGGTTAAGGACAGGAAAAGATTGTGGCCTGGGTTAAACGTAAATAAACACCAACTTGAACTTTTCTGTATTAAACCAGATCAAAATCTTCCCTAAAACCAGGTCTAACCATAACCTTAAAAAGTATTTTAATGCTGTAGCCCCTACAGGTGGATGTCACACTAGAAGATCAGATATTATGACATACCGACATGCATCACTATCAATGTTTGTGCAACATGCCAAACAACTAATTGGACTCATAATCCGTTAACAATTACATTTCATTCAAAAACATATTTGCTGTTGCAAATTAGTCGTGTTTGAACTGAATTTCTCGGAGACGTTGCCAAAATGGACACTGATGCATGACAGCGACCGTGGCTGTTACACTAGGCCATATTCATCTGCTAGTGGATGCCAGGGCAAAAATGAGACTGTGGGCTTTTGTTGAGCCTCCCATGTTCATTAAATATGACTGGTTATGAACTGATTCAATGCAAATTTATTTAGGATTATAAAGTGTAATAGTAGCATCAAACAGCCCCTCTATAAATCAGTTTTATAAAATTAAATTAGAACGCAGCTTTTGTGTTATAGGCCTTTATGTCTGCGTTTGACTTAATTACTTCATACAATTTCTGTCAGCTCCAATGAGTTCACTGAGACTGTGCGGTGAATTTCTGAAATAATTCCAAAGTTTGTAGTTAATCAGCCAGTGAAAACCTGTGAAATAAATCAATTTAAGTTTTAAGAAATGTTCATGTTTATACAAGGAAAGATTGGTATTTAAAAAAAAAAGGATGAGAGAGAGTGTGTATTAAAAAGATCAGTGGTGATGTTACACAAACACACAGGAGAAAAAAAGAAGGGATTATGTGAACAGCTGTGAACAGACACAAAAAAAAAACTTTGTCTAAAACTTTTTGCTCAAAGTTCCCCCAATGTCTATAAAATGAAGTGACATGTCCAACTTCTGACCCTGGTTTTACCCCTGATTCTGATTGGGCAATGGAAATCCAACCAGGAAGCCGAGACAAACCAGAGGGAAGATAGTTCTGTCACCTGGAAGATGTTTCAGAGTGACAAGAGCGTGGGCTGTTCTGCGACCAATTTAGGTTCAATTATATTGGATGGTGCTGCAGAATATAATACATTTACTGTGCTCATTATGTAAGCTGTAACTTTTTCCAAAAATGAAGTTCTGATGAATTTAACATGACACTACACTTGACGTTGCTCCGCTCGTCTGCGATGACTCCTCCGCTGCCTCACGTGGGTGGAAAGCAAACAGGTGAGCTTGCAGTGTTGCTGTTGAGTAAAACAGTTTCATGGTAAAACGACAAACAGCCTGACCTTTGTTCCTTAAATTTGCCTTCTACAGTGTCGAGCCCAAAACGTTTCCACCCGCTGCTCAGATGCTTTGGTGTCGTAACTGTCTGCTCAGGGCAGCTTTGCTTGCGGCCTCTATTTTGGAAGCAAAACAGTTTAAGATTGCTGACTTCCTCTAATGTCGTTCCTCTGGGTCACAAGGCAAACAGAAGGTCTGATGCGATTCTCGACTGTATTTTGAATTCCAACTGGTCATTAAAGTTCAAATATAAACTTTGCCACTCACAGCCAAATAAATCTTTGAACAAAAAGTAACAGACCTAACGCTAAATTTAAGTACACTCAAAAAGTTTCCAAAGTCCTGACTTTCCCAGTGACACTGCGGGTGCCTAGTGTTTCTCTAGCAGTGTGTAGGAAGGCGAGCTGTTTAAAGTGCCCACATTCATTGTCCTTCCTCCTGTGAATGGCTCTCTGTGTTGTGTGCTCTGTGAGCGATACTCGTGTTCGGCCGTGCAGCTTATATCGGGGCTCTGGAGGACCAGGAAAATGAAATCCCATTAGCGTTCTTTTCAGCCGGTGTCTCTGGACGAGAATTCAGTGCTACCCGAGCTGCGAGATGCGCAGCGGCACGACTTGTGACACTGTGAGCCTGTGCATGAACAGCATGTCAAAGTAGCCAGGTGTGTCGGAGGGAGTTCAGTCGCACGATTGCACATTGTGCGCAAAGTGAAGTGGAGCTGATAGCGCAGGCCTTGACCCCACGTGCGTCGTGTGGGTCGCACATCCGTCCGGCTCCTGTTGGCGTCCATTTGTCAGTCGGGATGATGCAGGCTCCTGGTTCATTACAGCAATCGCATGTTAGATTTATGCCGCTGCCTGATGTTTCATGGCTTTATGAAAGTGGGTCTCAATAGCTGGAAAGAGAGAGACAAGGGGGGAGCAGTCTTTTCATCGGTCACTAATGCAAATGGACGATTACTTTATGCAGCTAAATCGTTTTAAAAGAAGACGGAAACATAAGCAAATGTTTAAAATTGGCATCAGGAATAGTTAGGGACTAAACCAGGATTGACCCACCCACCCCCCTTCCACATACACACACACACACACACACACACACACACACACACACACAACCCCCACTCTGGCTTGGCTGGCTCGGCAGATGGAAGGCTTCATTACTGCTGCAGCTCTGAGAATGACACACACACACACACACACACACACACACGCACACACACACACACACACACACACTAAGATGTTTCTAAAAATAAATTTGAAAATAAAATCAAATAAAACCTTTGGTCATTCCATGAACTGTGTTGCCTCCATGTGTCATTACAAACACCTGTGCAGTAGATGGAGAAATAAAAGCTGTGAGCTCATAAAGCTGGATCACATACACAGTCCTCTACACACACACGCAAACACATACACACACACACATATATATATGTGTAACTCTTGCAAGACAGCCATCATGCCATGTCTCTGCAATACCATAAGCTTGTTGGTTTTGTTTATTGTTTGTCTCTGGGCACTAGGGGGCCTTTTTACACACACACACACACACACACACACACACACACACACACACACACACACACACACACACTCACTCTCTCTCTCACACACACACACACACACACAGACGCAGGCGCTCCAAATTGTTCGATTAAGTGGGTCATCCTCTCCTACAGTCTCTTGAAAGAGAAAGAGCTTTTTTGTGCGCTTCTAGCCGAGAGGCAATCGCACCCTTCCATGGTTTTGGCTGCACCTTTTAAGAGTATTTATGGAAATGACAGTACAGCACTCTGGAGGGCTGCATGCTGCTTAGTTGCTTAATGTGTATTTGTGTGTGTGTGTGTGTATGTGTGTGTGTGTGTGTGTGCGTGTATTCATGTGCACACATATGCACATGAAGGTTGCTAAAGCGCTAATATCAGCCGGTGTTTACGTTTCTCTGCACAAGCACAACAAATGATATGTGTGTCCAAGTGTTTAGTTTGTCATAAAGTGTGGCTATTTATTTTTGTGGTTATTTAATTATTTATTTAATTATTTATTTATGTGTGATGAGCTGGGTCCGCGTCACTTGCAGTAGACTGAGCCGCGAGTTCGCTGCACATTCGGCGAGACAGGGCAAAGGCCGACCTTTCCCTGCGAAGAGAAGCTAAATATCTTAGAGCCAATCCACTTCGGCTGTCTGAGCGAGAGACTCTGACAAGGAAGAGGAAAAGAAAGCAAGAGAGAGAGAGAGAGCTGAAGTGTACACATCACTTTTTTGCTCCGTCTCTCTCTCTCTCCATCTGTCTGTCCGTCCATCCCTGCGGAGGGCTCAGGGACAGGCCTGTCGCATCAGACTCCCTGAGTATTTGCACTGATTTGCCTCCAGAAGCAGCAGCACTGGAGGAATCGTTGACGCTGTGTGAAGTCATCAGACGGCATCGGAGTTTCTTAGTCGATGGCGAACGTTGAATCTCTCATGTTTGTTTGGTGAGTAGCTGAGGCCCCTGAGATAGTCTCTGTGTTCAGTGTATAGCCAATAGATTACCATAGCAACACAGCAGGAAGTGTTTATGTGTGATTCAGTAACGTCTCCTCGACCAAACACTGGATTAAATAACATATTATTACATCAATCTTCAATATGTTATAATAACAATATGATTTATAATAATATTATTTTCATATGCTATATTACCATGATTATATACTTTTGACTTTTCTCCATATCAGGGTTTCCTGGACGTCAGCTTGAGCCTCAAATCAAACCCAGAATTGTACATTTGCAGGAATATAGCACAACATTGAAGTGAAGGCAGTACTCTGCTATTTAGATGTGGAGTAAATCATTTTTGTCCTTAAAACAAATGAGTAATTGGTCCTCATCATTTATCAAAATAACCAGGATTTATTTTATTCTGGCCATAAATCGTGCAGCCCTTCTTTCTGTTCACAATTAAATTAAAGCTAAATGAGTAACAATGTAAATGACAATATTAGAAATCAAATTATTTCATTATTTATTTCACAATCAAAGAATATATGATGGATGATGAATTTGCTAAATGGAATAATTTTTATAGCCTAGAGACACATGGATATGTTGGATATTTCTTCTGTACCATTCACAGAAGTTTATCTTGTTTTTACAGTGAGACACGTGTCAGCTGAAAAGCTTTAATCTTGCCCTTTTAAAACGCATCACATATTGTTGCATACCCAATCAGGACTTAATATGCATATTAGCTGTGTCCAATTGGCTGCTTCAGATGATGTGTTTTATTTTCAGTATTTTTTCCTCCATTAAAAATGTAATTAACTTAAACTGGGTTTTCTCTTCTGACATATTCTGCGTGTATATTGACTCCATACGCCGCCGTTAATTAGACTAATTTCAAAAATGCTCTCCTGTCTTGTACATATATAAATGATAAATGTGAAGCATGAATCAAACCATTTAAATTTCGATAATGTCACTGAAAAACATCTACTTTACTTTCATTTATTATTCTGAATAGCTCCTTCATCTCATTTGTTTACATTTTGGAGCATTAGTGTCCTTCAACAACTCGTTCAAAAATCAAGTGCACCTTATATAATAATTTTTCTCTTTCTTTAAGGGTTTTTCACACTCGCACACTCGCTCACAGCCAGCCCACACATCATTACCATCAAATGTATTATAGTTCTATCATCACCTTGTTTGTGGACCTTTGTTATTTTTGAAAACATCAGTACTAATCCATCACTTGCCACAGTGACAGGACAGATAAATTTCATTTGGGCTAGTTTGTCAGAATTGAAAACAATACAGGTGTTGAAGTGACAGAGATGTATTGGTACTCCGGAGAAGACTGATGCATATTTTAGGTGTTTATTCCAGTGTATCCCCTACTGGTGTGAAATCCTTTCCCATCAAAGTCTTTCACAAAACATAACAAGTATGTTAAGACAAAAACAAGCTTCTATTGGTTCCGAGATTCTTACTATATAGCCACTTTGTGTAGATCGCCACCTAGTGGCTGGCTGGAGTGTCAGTCATAAACCCAGCCTCCACTATGTTAGCAGAGGGCACACGAACCAAACTAAACAGTCAAAATAAACATCAAATAAATTTGTTTCAAATGGTTGGTATTTATATAGCGCTTTTATAGTCTTGATGACCACTCTTTACAGTACAGTTTTACATTCACCCATTCACACACACATTCATACAGTGCATTTATTAGCAGCACTTTATTTTTTCTACGGGGGGAAGTTCGGGGTTCAGCATCTTGCCCAAGGACACTTCGGCATGCAGATGGGAAAGACTGGGGATTGAACTGCCGACCTTCAGGTTGGAGGACGACCGCTCTTCCCCTGAGCACAGCCTCCCCCAAAGATGGTTTCTGTCAGTTTAGGTAGCTCTTATCACACTGATGTTTGATCATGTGTTCCCTATGGCTTTAATTAACATAAAAACTGATTGAAACATCATGATTGACTGCTGAGACTGACTTGCGATTGGTTGAGGACGTGTATCGACAGGCCCTGGATAGTGGGCCTGTCTCTGGCTCAATGGACAGCACAAGATGACAGCGTTCACATCTTGAATATTTTGGCTTCATTAGAGGGAGGAAGTCGAGACACGTCATCCATCTTTATATTCAGTCTATGTTTACGACAGCGTTTTGTTTTTAGGCCATGCATTGTGCACATGGACGCACATGTATGATAAGAAACATGGTGACGAGACACTTACTCCCAATATCTTTAGTCTATACCATAAATCAACAGCCGGCAATGGAAATGTGTTCCAATGAAATAAAGCAAAGTGAAGGAGCAGGTGAACTGAAGCTGCAAACACAGATGTTAACAATAAAGGACAACATATATTCCATATTCGGGGGTTTTGAAACAAGTGGGTGATATGGAAAGATCTCCGACTAACGTTTTGAAGGTGGCAAAGTGGAACAGTGGAAAGTGGTAACAAAAGGCATTTGTACTGTGTTGTGTGTGTTTGTTGAGGATAGCGACAGTAAAATCCTTGTGGGTGACTTTGCTGTTTACTTGGAACAAAAGTAGGTGGTCACAATGTAGGTGGTTTCATCCTATCATCTGAGGAACATTCACACAGGGTCCAGTTTAACACCAGTAAACTGCATGTATCTTTGAACAACAGACTGTTTTTCCAACCGCTAAAAATATGTTTGTGGGGTAAGATGGTAATGTATATCATGGCATAAGAAGATATCAGAGTAAAGTGTGCGTGTGTGTGTGCGTGTGTGTGTGTGTGTGTGTGTGTTATGCGTACCTTTGGAGCTTATGTCTGGACTCCAACAGCAAGGTTGACATGAAGCTGAAAAGGAGTGTGAAGGGCACTGCACCTCAGGAGGAATGACACAACACATGCGCACACACAACACACACACACACACACACATGCAGATACAGTGCACACACAAATACACCTCCTCTCGTTTCTTTTCTTCTCTCTCTTCGATGACTCATCCCACCCAGGGACAGCGAGTGAGGGAGAGGGAGAGTGGAGAAAGACAGAGGAGAAAGATGGAGAATGTGAGAGGTGACACAAAAGTAAAGAGGCAGACGCGAGCTTATAGATTCCCAGGGAAGACATACGGCACAAAGCATTTTCTTATTGACCTTTTATCTTAATGCTTTGCTAATCCGATTGGGTGTATCGTTGTCAAAGTTATCCACACGGCCAGTTATTCCCAGCAAACCGGGCTGTACCTTGGCACCATTGAAAATGAGCGCTCTCCCTCAATGCATCTTCCAAGGTTTTAAATAGATGAATGAAATAAATGAATTATGACTCTGCCTGTTCCCACACCAAGTCTCGCAGATGATTCCTCACTGCTCACTTTTAGTTTTAAAATGCTTGGACCTTTTCTTCATTGGGATCTCTCTACGACCAACGAACAGGCTCGGCAACATGCAGAGCTTTGCTCCAGTCTGCCCTGCCACTCTGCTGTGCTCGATTGATAGTATCCGTGAGAGAGATCCCAAACTTAACAATGCGTTTCAAGCCTGTATCAGTGAGGATCACAGGCTGTAGACCCAATGCTTAGCTCTCCCCAAATCCCACAGTCTCTAATGTCTTTATCTTATGGTGCGAGGGTATTTGAGGAGGTAGACAGACTCCCGAGGAGCCAGGGATGTTGTCAGTAGAGGTGATTATGCTGTATTGAGGGAGGTACACTATTGAGCCTGCTCTATTGCCGAGGCTATGTCTGTTTTGCTGACTACTGCAAAGCCAAGAGATAGTTGAGTGGTCAGGTCCCATGTGACTGTAGATCAACATACAGCATATACCCCCACTGCACCATTATACTATCCTTACTGAACTTTTTAAGGGCACTGGGGTTGTAATGTGGATAGATACATCATCTGACAATAAAAGGGTCCTTGGTTAGAATGACTGGGTATAAAGTGACCTCGTATTTAAATTTGGACATGGCTAGACAGTGTTATGTCGTTCATGCAATGACACAAGTTTTAAAATTAGCTTCAAATAATATCCAAAATGGACCTCAATTTAAACCCTGAGCGGCTCATTCGCTGTAAAAGCATTGACTTAATGGATTTCATGTTCTCAAAGATCAATTTCCTCATCAGTGTGTATGGCCTTTCATTCAGTGCAATTTTATGTTGAAAATGACAGATTTTCAACTTTATGCTCCATCCCCTGCTTTTGGTCATTTTTACTGCTCTCACTATTCCCCGCAGGAATAGCAGCAGGATCCATGGTGCTTCTAGATTGCCTCCGATAATGCAATGCTCTCAGGCGAAGCACAGGTGCGTGTGTTTGTGTGCGTGTGTGTGTGTGTGGTGGTGTGTGTGTGTGTGTCTGCCTGGCTCCTCTGAGAGGAACGTCTCTGCCCGAAGATCCAAACTGATCCCCCAAAAAGTCCAGAAGCAAGCCCAGACAATCCCTCACCGCATGCAGCCAAACAAACCCTCCAGAGATTGGACCTCGTACAAATTACTCTCAGCATCCTTTCTGAAAATATAAAAGCCTATTTGCAATGATTTCTGAAATTAAACATAGAAAAAAGGTGTTAATAGGTAAAAGTGCCAAAGGAGCAGCCTGGTCGAAAAACTAAGTTCTAAAGTTCTCAATAACTTGGCACTGCTGTCACACCAGGAGGTTGCAGTAAGATGACTGAGACACTAGCAAGTCTGGGAACATGCTCGAACCCCTGGTGCTGAAAGTAAAAGTTTAAATAAAGATGAATACATTTTTCTATGGACAATATTAGGTAACTCAAAGTTGGAGCACTTCTCCATGAAAGTGCCTTGGATGAATAATCAGGCCATGTTTACAAAATCATAAAGAGCAGGTTTGGTATGGCTCCCAATTTCAGTATAACCTCTTTTCCACTGGTCAGAAAACCCACTAACATCTGCTAAAATCTGGCTTTTGTCAGCAATCGGAATGGATTTACAATCGGCCTTAACTTCCGGGCCAAATGACTCTGCAGTTGACATGGTTTTTTATTGGCTTTGGCTTCCATCAGCAGTGATGGAACTATGACGGGGTGGGGTTACCTGTTTTTAAATAACCGGCGTATAAACAACAATTTTGGTGTTAAAGAAGCATCAGTTACGCCCAATCCACGGACTGTATTTGAAGATGAACAACTTGACAGCAATCCAAAATTGAAGCCTAATCATCTTGAACTTCTCCTAGTGGTCGGTATAGGTCATATACCCCGCCTCCTCCATGTTAGCAGAAAAGACTTGGACTAAACTAAAAAGGCATAGTCCATGTCATGATTTGTAGATTGAATCTGAATTAGTTCAGGGCTTGTATCGGCAGGATCTTGATTTGGCGCGACCACACCACCATCTCTACTGCGCCAACTCCAAATTATGTTACCAGTGTAAAATGGCATTCCCCTACAACGATATGTTGTGATTATAGTTTTTATATAATGGGAATAAGTGGAGAAGTGTTGTCCATCTTTATATTAAATATTTCGCAAAACATTGGTCTCTGATTTTTATTTTTCGCTATTTGTTAATATTTGCTCTTTTGCTTATTTCTGGTTAATGCTTTGTCTACTTATATATATTGTTGTTTTATGTCCTATACACTAACCACACCAAGTCATTTCCTGTATGTGAAAATATACTTGGCCAATAAAATAATTCAGATTCTGTTATGCAGTCTATGGTCCAATCACAGAGCTTCATTTTGTTGTGTGCACCAGAAGCAGCAGCAGCAGTGTCTTATGGGTTTGCAGTATTAAGAACGATCCACCATTGCAAACTGATCTCCTGATTTTTTTGCTTACTTCCCTCTTGTGTTATTTGAGTTCCTGTCCTTGCACATCCTCCACCCACTTACCTGCCCCTGCTGTTCTTGTCAGTTCAACCTGTTAGTAGTGCACCTGCTCCCCTTAGCCAGATTGTCTTCATTACTCCCAGCATGCCCAGCTCTCTAGTGTTCTTCCTCGAGCAGAAATTCATGCTTCCAGACTTCTACCTCTCTATCTGGTTTTTGGAATTTTGTTCTGCTCCTCTCCCGTATTTTTTGGCACATGGGCTTAGATAATTCTGTTCCTTCCTAAACTACATCTACAACTACAAACTGTTTCTAACCTCGCTCCTCCACACCTTTCTGACCTCCTCCATATCAATGTCCCTACCCGGTCGCTCAGGTCTGCTTCCTCCATCAGCCTGACCGTCCCCCGAGCCCATCTGTCCACCATAGGATCTAGAGCCTTCGGCCGCTCTGCCCCTCACCTCTGGAACTCCCTCCCCCCTGACATCAGGAACATTGACCCAAATTCAATCGCTCTTTTTAAATCTAGCATCAAAACCCACCTGTTTAGGCAGGCGTATCACTTTTAATGTTCCTGTCTGCTGAAGTTGTTGTTCTGCTGCTGCTCTGCTTTGTGCATTTTAAAAATTTGAATTAACTGTATTGTTGACTGTTGTACGGCGACCTTGAGTATCATGAAAGGCGCCTTATAAAAAAATAAAATAAAATGTATTATTATTAATGAGTTGGTTTGTGTGAGTCATTGTCATTGGAGTTGGAGTTGAATTTATAGTTGAAGTTGAAGTTGAAGTTGAAGTTAGACCTCCTGTTGGCCTTGGCATTGTAGTCAAAGCTGGCCCATGCCACTTCTGAATTGGTGAATGGTTCAAATTCCCATAACAAAGTTCATCAAACTTGAACTTAACATGGAATTTTGGTAGTGAATCACTTTGATCCAATAAGCAAAAACATTCCTCTGTAAATGTGACTCGACTGAACAATTTTTCCTGTAAATGTGCTGCTTTATTTAATTTTGAGGAAAATCACCAACAGGTTCTGCTCTGTGTCTGAAAAATAATAAAATATGTTTTGCTTATACTGTTGAGGGAAAAAGTTCCTCTGTGATTGTTGAATTATAAATTCCTGGCAGGAGCAGACAGCCGGCGGCTTGGAGTCAGCATACAGAGAGCTCCAGCCTAGCCAGCTGCTGAGAGCTGCCATCCCCAGAAAAGGAGACCTTGGCAGGGGACAGTGTTGAGACACACTGGGTCCCCTCCTCCAGCCTGGAGCCCTGTGAGTTCTGCTCAGTGGAGGAGGGAGGCGAGCCCAGCCCAACAGGAGGCATTGCTTGTCAGGCCCTGAGCATGATGAGTGTGTACTTGTCAGTTTGTGTGTCAGTTTGTCTGCACCAGTGTGTGCAGTGTTGCGCTTACGTGTGCAGGCGCAACACCTACTCCAGCTGCAGCGAGACTTATAATGTTGCATGCATGTGTGAGTGTGAATGTGGATTCTGTCACCCACTGGGCCTCACACACTTTCCAAAAGAAACGGCTCCCACCACGGATTACAATCGATCTGTGTGGAGCACTCGGCTGCTTTTCTGAAAGTGAGAGTGTAAGACTTCCCCTCTCTCTCTCTCTCTCTCTCTCTCTCTCTCTCTCTCTCACTCTCTCTCTCTCTCCCTCTCTCCCTCTCAGCTCGGCATGTCCTCTGAGGAAATGTTATGTGTCTGCCTGTCTGCAAAAAGAAGTGTAAGGGATGAATTGGAAACACAGTCCACTTTGGTGTTACAATGACAAACCGCTGCTTGTTGTCTTCGGGACATGTGAGACAAAGACAGTGTGTGCACGTGGGTGTGCGGAAGAGAGAAAGAGGGAGAGAGAGCGATCGGTAAAAGGCGACACGGAGACTCATGCTCATACACTCACTTATTTCCCCTCTCTGAAGTAACTGAAAATCTTTTCCTTGTCAGACTTGAGGGAGAGAGAAAAAAGACGAGACAGTGAAAAGTTGAGAAACATACGTGGAGAGACACAAAGGAGAAGGGAAATAAAGAGGCTGCGTGATTGACAGCCTGTTTCCTGTCACACTCATGATTGCTTACCCACCCCTCTGCCCGACTGACGCCACGGGGTAGTTAGGCCAAGATGGCAACCTCATTTAAAGAATGAGGGATCTTGAATGGGTGGACGCCTCCCAGGCCGCTCACTGTCTCTGAGCTGCATGTGTGTCCGTGTGTGTTTGCGCCAAGTGCATATTCTAAGTGCGTGTGCGAATGGCTGATTCAGAGTTTTAGCCCATCATCATTAGCCTCTAGAGTTTATTTGTTGAAGCATGTTATGACCAGCTGGGTCCTGCTGTCCTAACTGGAAGACACAACTTATGTCATTTTAATCAAGTAGTACTTTATTGGTGGGACAAACGTGGGACAACGTCATAATCCTGCAGCAATTAAGAAATTATTGTTGTTTTCTCTTTATCCAATGAGCTCACTGCACAGTAGGGGAGAGCGGGGTAATGTGAGACATTGGTAATGTGAGACACCCCCTGTATCTAGGCAACGATACACATTTGTGGTCATGTGACCATTATGTTTTCAAGGCCCTCCCATTCCCCCCTTGCCATGAAGGAGAAGTTGGTGCTGGTGCTGTGATAATTATGTTTTTTCACAGTAATGTGTTTTTTGCATGTAAAAGTAAATTTTCCTGCTTTGAACTTAATCAACTGTTGTGTCAAAACAAATTGATTCAGATAGAAAAACGTATATCATACAAGTTGATGAACTTCCAACATATAAAACCATGTGATTGATGCTAGCTGAATATTAGCCTGAATTGATAAGAGATGTCGTTTTTTCTAAAATGTTGGCTGTGGGCTAAAGTGAGACAAATGCTGTGGGGAAAAGTGAGACATGAAGCACAAGTTAAGTTTAGTCTTAAACATATTTTAGTGTAATATTACATTACATATGTTTTATTTTTAATGTCATAAACATCAACAACAACACAGAAAAGCCATCATGCCAAGAAACTACACCAGGAAGACAACCTGGGGCCAAACACCCCTCGCAGAGATGGAGAGTGCAGCCGCTGAGGTCATGCAAGGAAAGAAGTCCTTAAGAAAAGCTGGAAGGGATAAAAATATTGATAAGACAACCCTCAAAAGATTCATAAAGAAAAAAGAGAAAGGGGAAGTAAAATCAGTAGCCTGGGGTGCAGTAGCTGAGGTAAAGAGAATGTTCACAGATGAGATGGAGGAGAATTGCCAAACACTTGAAACAACTAGCTGACCAGTTCCATGGCCTTGCTCCAGTTAAGTTCCGTGAACTGGCATTTGAATACGCAGAGAAAAGCAATATCCCTGTCCCTGCCAATTTGACAGAGAAACAATGTGCAGGTAAGCTAGGGATCACATGAATCATAATAATCATAAATGTGCTTAATTGACCAATCCCCATGATTCTGTTATGTTGCAATAGTTAAAATCCCAACAGCTAGATTGACAACCACACATTCCAAAACTAATAACGGACTAGTCATATTTTCACCGCCCTTTGTCCTGAAGATATTCCGATCATTTCCATTGCTAGGAAACATCCTGAATTAACTGGAAATGTGTACATTTTACTGATATATCATTTTATCTCGCCTAGAGGGGAGCAAATGTAAAAAGTTTCTCACATTACCCCACTCTCCCCTACTATACATAGAGGCCTGTATTAAGTTTTTTATATTTATTTTCAGCCATAAACCAGAAAGTATTTTCTTCACTTGTTTCACAGTCAAAATCTTATAAATGGCAAATACTGATTATGTACATACAAGTAAGTTTCATCTTTGGACCTTTCCTATGAGACTGTTGGACATTTTCACTGTGTGTTGCTGGCTCAGCTCCCTATTAGCAGTTTAATCATAAAATGATACTCTGTGTGACCTCATTATCAATTCCAGGTCATCTCAACCTGACTCATTTAGCATAGTTTTGTACATATAGTGTAAACATAAAGTTCTTCTAACCAAAATAGTTGCAGTTATCTGGGGACATATAACAACAAGTCTGATTGGACAAGCAGTATAAGTGGTCAGAGGATGAGACAAGTTGTACTCAAGTTGACAACAGCGGCAGATTAAACCATTTTATTTTGACGTGGAACTGACAGCGAGGAAACCGCTATGTAATAAATCCCTAATTATACAAGAAAACTGCACATAACAACTAACAGCACAATAGGTCAACGCTGAAGCAGCAGCCTGGCTTCCAGATTCATGCACAACCTGTGATGAAGTGTCTCAAGTAAATCTGGGACGTGGAATCGGTGCCGATCAGGCGATTACATGGTTACCTGCGTTACGTGCTACAAATGAATTTGAATTATTGCTGTTATTTATGAATAATCGACTGCATTTAAGATGAACGACTAGAGTGAAGCCAAGGTGTCTCAATCACCCCTTGATGGCTGGCTGCAGTTATGGGTCGTTAATACTGCTTCCTCCATGTTAGTGCATGGGGCGTGTACCAAACTTAAAAGTCAAAGAACATGTCAAATAAGTGTTTTCTAAAGATGGTTTCTGTCATTTTAGGTAGTTCTTAACACAGTGAGGTATGTTCAGGTGTTCGTGTCACTGATAATTTTTGTTTTAATACAGTGAAACATCATAATTGACAGCTGAGACTAACCTGAGATTTGTAGCGTGCATGAACCATTTGGGCCTTGATGCCACTGATCCATCCCTGATTACCACTGAGCAGCCGGGCTCCAGGTGAGGTCCTCAATGCAAGAAGGCAGTGTGAGGATACAGGGTATTTTGACTTCTAGGAGGAGGAAGTGGAGATGCTTTGTCCATGTTTATATACAGTCTATGGCATGAAGAAATGCTTGGAAGTCAACAGTAATATGTGCAAATTACTTTAGTAAACCTATGGCAAGCCTGTTGTTGCCATAGGAAACTGCAGTGTACCCTTTCAAATTAAAGGTTAGTAGTATCAGTCCAGAGTCATCAGCAGCAGTACCAGCAGCGTGTTAAAGGAGTTATATTAATGTGTAATTAATGTTAACTGTGGTTTTCATCTTTATCTATAACTACCATCAAACACACTGGCTTATATACAGGATTTGTGATTACATTCACTATCATCAGTGGGAATTAATTTCACAATGAATGACTTCACACTATTTTTTCACACCTCAGGAATATCACATTACCTTAAGAGGTCCCTTTTCTATATATTTTTACGTTAATAGATTAACAGCTTTGCCTTTTTGTCTTTTTTTTTGTCACTTGTTTACCATAAAAAATCATTACCTCCTAAGCGATGTCTAACTTGCTCTTACGTTTCAACTATGCATTCTTCCTTTTTTTTACTACAAACAACTTTATTGATCTTCAATGTATTACAAAAATATCACAGTGGAAGTACAATAACAGGAGGATATAAATATCCTTGTCTCCTCTCCTTGTCTCCTCTCCTCTCCCCTCCTCTCCCCTCCTCTCCTCTCCTCTCCTCAGTTGTTTCTCGGGCTCAGAGATAGGATCTCCCTCAATAGAAAACTTTGGAAGACATCTTAAAGAACCCCACTGTCACTTCAGCTTAATGCAGCCCTCTGGGCTCGCACTACACACACACACACACACACACACACACACACACACACACACACACACAGTAATAACAGGGGCAGGGAGAAGCAGCCTGGATTCGAGGACTCGTAAACACACTTCATTCTCCCAACAAGTCTCTTTGATCTTTATCAAACAAAACAGTTTCCTTTGGTGTATTTTGTGCTTCGATCTCTCAACCCAAGCACGCTGCACTGCACTTTTCCCATTCGGTTTCCCCACCCATAAATAAAACCAGAGCACATTTGGATTTCCTGACTGTGGGCTTTCAGTGGGCTGATCACTGCCACGTCTGTCAGATTCATTAATTCAGAAGCTTGCAAGCAAGTTCTGCCAAACTGTTTCTCGGGGCTACATGTTTACATCTCAGCGCAGTCTATACATATCTACTCAGATTTGGCTTTTTTTTTATATCACTTATGTTTTTGAAGGGCTTAAATGGTTCAGCAAAGCTTCCTGTTTAAAACCTCAACCAGCATTCAGCTAAAACGTCCTCGTGGAGAACCAGGCAGTGCTGCACAGGCTGTTTCAGCAAGTTCAAGCTTCCCTGTTAAGGTCCACCACTTCCTGTGTTCAAAGAAAAAAAAATCCTGTCCTTCAGTTTTTGGATCCCATGGTCCATAATGAACTGATCTCTGTCTCCCATAGGCAGGCCGTTGCTCTGGCAACCTGATGACGCTCTGAGGAAGGACGGGAGGGGGGAGGAGATGAGGAAGAAGGTAGCTGCACCAAAGATTGAGTGTGTTCGGAAGATGACTCACTCGGCACCTTTACAAAAAATTAAAAAGGTGGGTAAATTCTTTCACATTATCCAGTCTTTGCCTGTGTCTCCCTCTGTGACGTAGTTTAGGTATTTGACTTTGGAAGTGGATTTTGGATCAGGGGACAATGTGGCTGTGCTAATGGCAGGGACAAACCAGAGAGGGATTTTCACACACATGATAAGGGAATCACATGTAAAAGGAGGCAGAGGAGGTCACACTCAGACTTCACCTCAGTCAACATGACGTTATGATTCAAGGTTTAAATAAACAGGTCAGACAGAGCTCAGACTCATTATATGCAGAGGACACGTAGCCTCCATCCTCCATCTATAATGATTTCTATACACCCTCTCAGCCTCCGCTTCTGCCCTGCTGTTGCCATAGCGACCACCGGGGTACAGACTCTAAACAACTTGGTGACAAAAAAAAAGAAAAAGCCAGCACCTTTGGATGTTAACGGCTCGAAATGATCCTCCTAAACAGCAGCTGTCTGAGGTGCTGCACAATTATCTCATAGAAGACTGAAAACAAATACACAGCTGATTTGTTTGCACTGCAAATTTCTGAACTTTGCTCCCAATTTATAGTTTTCCAGCACAAAATTTCACTAATTACATGTCAGGCTTACGTATTTTTTTTATATACTGATTTGTGTGTGTGTATTAGTCTATTATCACTCAAACGTTTCTGGTGAATCTTCCACTTTTTTAAAGTATCCTGTGTGATATGATATTAAATTATATATGATATATTATTTGTATTGTCTATCAACAAGACAATATAGTCCTTTATTAGTGCCACAATGGGGAAATTTGTTGCATCACCTAAACAAACACACACACATTAAGAAACATATATTTATTGGTGTTTTATTTAGTTTACGGTCTGAAATTTTGTGTATGCATTTATTTTGTTGATTGTTGTGTTCACAGGGTGATGGTTAAATTAAGGGTTAGGTTTAACCATAACCCTCAGGCCAATATTTTCAATTAAAAATAACATATATATATATATATAGTGTAAATAGAATATATACAGTGTAAACAGATTATATACAGTGTGAGAATAATTGACACAGTGTAACAGGGTTGCACAAAGAGAGATTATAAAGTATTACACAGTGAGTTCAACCTGAGTGAGTTCATGGTGCAGGGCCAGAACTGGTGCGTGCGGTCAAACGTGCATGAAAGCAGACGATTGGAACCATTCCGTGCCAAGCTAACGGAGTGAGTTATCCTGTCAGAAACGCCAGACGATCTTTGTCTGTACCTTCCGTACACAATAGCATTCTTTCAGTGAACACGGCTCGCGCTAGGACCGGGGTCGTGCACCGGGGGAAGTCCTCTGCTGCTGGCGGAGAAACACACGCACACACACTCACACACACACACGCACACGCACTCACACACACACTCTGATCTCTTCTCCGACGGAGGCGAGAGAGAGAGAGAGAGGGACAAACAGAGAGAGAGACACTATAGGAACGCAGCGGCTTGCGTGAGCGTGCGCGTGTGTGTGCGTGTAGGTGCGCTCGCTCGCTCGCTCGGTGCTACAAGCGACTGGCGGGGCGGATATGGAGGGGCTCGGGAAAAACGCTGGGAACTGACCGAGCACCGACACGAAGAGAGGGGGAGAGAGAGAGAGGAGACGGACGGACAGCACAGAAGGAAGGAAGGAAGGAAGGACGGGCGGACGGACGGAAGGAAAGGAGGAGAGGAGGAGAGAGAGAAGTCAGACAGAGGAGAGGAAGAGAGTGAGGAAGGGGCTCGCCTGGAACACAGAAGGACCCTAAGGTGACTTTATGGGGCTTTCATGGCTGTATGCAGGTGTGTGCATGTGTGTGTGTGCGTGTGAGTGTGTGTGTGTGTTGGGGGGGCTGTTGACATGCCTGGGCTCTGCACTTAAAGGGAAGAGTGGAGGGGTGTGTGTGTAAGTGTGTTAGGTGGGGGCACATGTGTGGGTGACTGTATCCTATATTTATATATATATATATATATATTGGTGTGTGTGTGTGTGTGAGAGAGAGAGAGTTTGAAGGGTTGTTTTTTCACAAGCTAAAAAGGGGCCAAAGTGTGTAAGCGAGCTGAGCTGACCGCTGTAAACTGGAGTGAAGGGATCCAAAGGAGTGGATACTTTTTAGGGAACAGCGTGATCCTATTTCAACACACACACATAGACAGACGCACACACACACACGCACACACACACACACGCACACACATTCACAATCGCACACACTTCTCCAGAAGGCTGCTTTAAGTTGAGCTGGAGCAAAGGGAGGGTTAACAGTCCCTTTAAAGAAGGTTGAGTCAGAGAGAAACGTGTGTGTGTTCAGGAGTTTTCAGTGCAACACACACAAACACACGCACACACACACACACACACACACACACACACACACACACTAAGAGTCTTTTGGTTTTGTGAAAGGATCACTGAGCTGGTCTGATACTGAATGAGGCTTGAGGAGTAGTAGCAGCTTCTGTATGTGTGTGAGAGAGTGTTTGAGAGTGTGTGTGAGCGCGTGTGTGCGCGTGCGTGTGTGTGCCATAGACTGCGAACAGGTTGAGAGAGGCAGATCTGATCAGACGCACAGCAACAGAGGAGAGAGCGTGGCACAGGCTGAGCAGCAGCACATTGGATTACACACAGATGAATGCACGCACACACACACACGCACGCATGCATACACATATACACACTCAGATACACACGCAAACATGGCCAGGAGAACAGCTGGGAAAAGTGTGTGTGTGTGTGTGTGTGTGTGTGTGTGTGTGTGTGTGTGTGTGTGTGTGTGTGTGTGTGTGTGTGTGTGTGTGTGTGTGTGTGTGTGTGTGTGTGTTTGTGTTTGTGTGTCAGTGCCTGTGAGCATTACACTTAATGCATGCGTCTGTCTTTGCACGTGCAGGGCTGTTTGCTTTAGTATTATCTTTTGCTACTGTGTGTGTGTGAGGCTGTGTAAATACGTGTGTGTGCGGGAGAAGTGTGTTGTGTCGTCTCTCCAGACAGGCGGCGTGTGCGTCTACCTCCATCTCCCCCTGGTCTGGAGACAGGAGGTGGGGTGGAGGGGAGCAAAGCGATCAGATGACCGAGAATAGGGCCGATGAGAAGATTAATCCGGGAGTGAGAGATAGATGAAACAGAGACAGGGAGGAAGGAAAAGGATGATGGAGATTTTAGGACAAGAGGAGGAGGAGGAGGAGGAGGAGGAGGAGGAGGAGAGTTAGAAAGAAGCAGAGGAGACGGAGGCTGACATGCTCGCTCCAGGAGTGCACAGAGTGCTGCTCATTCATAATTCACCTCCATGGCAAACGTTCATTCACATATTGACCCCCCATGGCCGCGCTCAATGGAGTTCTCGCCCCTCTACCTCTGCCTGTCTCTCAATGGACACCCCTGTGGTGCGCCGCTCAGTCTGTGTTCACTCTGGAGACAGACTGAAGCTCTCGCAGAAAGCCTATAGTGTTGTCGTCCGTTACGGCTCTTTTGACACCAGCACTTTTTCACTTGGAAGCTCTGATGTGAGATTGAACTGTGCAAATTGAATATTGAATTCAGGCTCCACCCCAGACACAGATAATTGGTATGGATGGCTCAGTGGGTTAGTGCTCTCTATACAACTGTTGTTAGTCTTATTCCCTCAACACAGCTCAAACAGCTCGTAATGGATCTATAATTCATGTGTGAATTAATTGAATAGTCTGGGTTTGAATAAAAGCATTGGACAGATTTCTTCATGATTTATTCAGTATAAATACTCAAAAATGGCCATTTTAATATTTCTGATTATATTAGCCGTGCCTGAAGCAGTACACCAAAACCCCCCCGTCCTGTGCTAATATAATTATATTAGCCGTGCCTGAAGCAGTACACCAAAACCCCCCCGTCCTGTGCTGTGGTCAGCTGAGGCCCATGAGCCATATGGCAGCGTCTAAAATGCACAGTCAGAAAAAAGTGCACTGCAGAGGTACCACAGAACAGTCAGTTCTAAACACTCCTGAAGTGCCCCTTGTCAGCAGAAACATCCCGACTTCTTTAATTCTATAGGTATAATGAGCTTATAGTGTGTTTTGTCAGTGAAAAGAGGACACAAAAAGTACAGTGATGACACTGAATCTGGGTATGTCACTGCTAAATATGTCTGTGACCTTTACTATGCTCTCGTGAGTTGTGTTTTCCAGGGATGCGTTAATGTAAAGACACGGCCGACCTGTATTCATGGCAAGAGTGAGACACTCTCCACAGTGAAGCGTGGCACCGCAACTTCCATTGTCAAGGGTTTGATTCCCACAAGATACAAGAAGACTAAAAATAGTTAAACTAATTAAAGTCATCGTTCACACCCACCAAAAAAAAAATTGATTAAAGTACCCTCAGTCATTAACCGCTCATCTCTGGCTCAGTGAAACCCTGACTAAAAAATAACAGACAGGAAATAACCTTGTACTTTCATCGTTGCCTCTCCTTAACTATCATTAACACAGAAGCCTTCTGCAACAACACACAAAGGCATTTCTAGGACCGCTAAGATCTAAAGCTAATGCCTGCCGAGGCATTATTAGACTTCTTTTCATTAGTCTTTCCTTTCATTAGCCCTGATAACTTGACTGCTTGTGCTGTAAGAAGGTGATCAGTGAAAAAGTGCACAACTTTTTACTTTCGCTAGACAAACACAAGCAAAAATCCTGTGGCCCATAAAAACTTTCACCAACTCTGTTCAAAGTGACTGTCAGGAAATTTATCAGATTGAGATTGTGTTGGAATAATGTCAAGTGTCAAAGACCCAGATGTCTTAATCGCAGCCATGTATCGTCGGGCGATAAAAGATTACTAGAGAAACTGCCAGTGCCAGTTAAAGGACCAATGTTTAGGGGGATCCACTAAAACTAAAACAGAAATTTAATACAATATAAATGATGATCTTTTTTGTTTATGTTTAATCATCTGAAACCTAGAGTGGTTGTTCCTGTAAACTTAGATTAAGCCCTTCATATCTACATAGGAAGCAGGCCCTCATCCATGCAGCCTTTTAAATTTGTCTGCTCTTTGTCTGCTCTGGGCTTTTTTGTGTGTAGTAGTAGTAGTAGTAGCAGTGTTTTCCATAGATAATATAATTAATCTATGGTGGTAATGGGGGTGCATGTGCACAAAGGTCACTCTCGTGTGCAGCGAGATTCTAGATGACAGGTACTCAGACTAATGAGTGAAAGACAATTTCTCGCATGATAGAACTTGAAGAACTTCCTTGCATGCCAAAACTGCAGCTGAAACCAAGAGGACTTCATGGATTGTAAAAACATTACGGACCATATCATGGGCATGCAATAACTCACAGTAGCTTGTGTTGACGTTATTAGGGTAGAAGTTATTTGTCAATTGCAATCTGGAACCACACCACTAGATGCCACTAAATCCCACACACTAGCCCTTAAATATCATGAATTGTCATTTAATTCTGAAGGTAGTCCTCCATGCAGAGTGTTTAACTAAACTAAACGTGAATAACATTTGCCTTTCATGTAAAGATACTTTTGGGAACCATATTCTGAACAAAGGATCGCGGTCGCCTAAGTCACTTGGATAAAGAACACTTTCTCATGAGAAGTCTGTCCCTGAGCTGAAGGGCTCCTGTGTTATGACTAGACAGCAGACTTGGCCTATGATATCGTAAGTAGTCTGTTCCGACCTTGGTTTCCATGAGATTCAGTTAGTTTCCTCAGTGCTCTCTGAAAGATGATGGAACTGTATGTTGTATTGGTTATATGGTCTATGTGTAAGTAGCCCATGGAAACATTGTCTAATCGCCCTATTGGCCAATGAAGGGACATTCTTTCACACAACTCAATGGGTAGTGGCACCTAAAACCTGTTACTACCAAAATAGTAGTTTGTTCAATTTCTAAAAATACAAACTAAACAAACAACATAGTTGGTCCATAGCCAGTTTGTTCAATCAGATAGCAGCCAATAGCACAGCCAGTGTAGTTGATCACAACTTCATGCGTTCAACCTGACTTTGTATTAAGCTTAACAATTAGCAATTGTAAGAATTAAAGTGCTCGCTTGGTTTGCTAGCAAGTGCTTGCTTTTTGGTTTAGCTATCCTGAGTGAGTCTTGACCACAAGGCTACCAAGGCTGCCCCCAAATAGGATTTTTAAACCATTGCTAAACAGCCATTGTAGCATTTAAACCAAGTGTTTTGTAGCTTAACGGTTTCACCAAGGGTGCAAAAGTCTTATTTTTCAACTCCTTACTGAGCTGCTTTTTTTATTGACACCCGAATGCACCCTGAAATGCTAAAATGTCTCCCCAGTTATGTTTACGCAGTTTTAAACAGAGCTTTGAACTGTGTTGACATTCCAAACATTGACACTGAGCTGGGAGGAAGTTTTAGGATGATGCACAATAACAAATCAAGTGTGTCATTAATAGTGTTGCTCTACTGTCAATTGTGATGGAAAGTGACATTTGATTCGCTCCAGAATAAAGTATCATGAGTGAGGCAAATAATGACGGTTTTATGAATTACTGTTATTTTCAGACTTATGAATGATTAGATATTTACTTATTTTACAGTCACTCGTTGAACCTCTGCGTTATTTGGTGGTTTAACTGTTAAGTTCATGGACTGCCCCATGTGTTAACTCTCCAAACAACTGGAGAGTTAAAAGCAGTGTTTAAAAACTGCACTGGAAACACGGCTGACCTAAGTGGACAAGATGGCTCGGAAGAATAATGCTCCTCTGTATCCCCAGGTTATAATTGTCTTCAATAGGCCTCCTGCTGATTTGAAATGGACTCATTGTCCACAGTGCTGGGCACCTCAGCTCAATTAGGCTCCCTCTAGTTAGCTGTGCTGAGCTATAGCTGGTCGCTTGCATCCTCACACAGGGGCACGCAAGTGCATGCACACAAATGCACGCTGATACATAACAGTGCAGTCACGCACAGTGCACGCGCACTGTCACG
This sequence comes from Pleuronectes platessa, assembly GCF_947347685.1. Classification (NCBI taxonomy): domain Eukaryota; kingdom Metazoa; phylum Chordata; class Actinopteri; order Pleuronectiformes; family Pleuronectidae; genus Pleuronectes; species Pleuronectes platessa. Next base: position 8,128,906 of record NC_070642.1, read on the forward strand.
CATTAGAGAGACGTCAGCGGGTGTAAAAATAGAGCTTATGGATGAGGGGAAAAGTTTTTTATGATTACAAGGGCTGATGTCATGTTTGGTTTAGATCCATAGCTGACGAATTGGAGGGCAGCTGCGGCGAGTATCAGCTTGCTCAGCCCTGGCTCACTTCACTGCTGTTTTTCTTTGTGCTGCTTTTGAAGGAGCACAGTTTAAGGAGTTCCAGGTTGTATATGTGTGTGTCTCTGTCTTCATGTTGGTGTGTATGTGGTGTTTGAAGCGGCGGAGGCATGCACGCGGTGACGCTGATCTGGTTGCCAAGCAACACAGAAACGTGGGTGGAAGGATTTCCTGTCCTTAGGAAGCTTTGTTTATAAGAGGGGGTAGAGGGAGTGTGTTTCTGTATGTGTGTGTGTGTATAGGTAAGTTTCAGTGTGCATTTCAGCAGCGTGCTTGTGTGTATTAAATGTATTCTTTGCCTCAAGTCAAAAGTGCTAAAGAAAAGTCACTCATGACAAACACACACATTGTGTACACACTGTTCACGACCAGAGAGAAGGCCCAAAAAATCCCTTTCTAGTCTTTTGGGTTAGATTTGCGTTGCATAACTCCTCTTGCTGGGTCTGTTTGCAGCGCACTGTCTCCTCCCGTTCTACCACAGCACTCTCCCCATGTCACACTAAAACGCCAGGCTGACAACACTCACGCCAGGCCACCGCCCACTAATGATGTCATAAGCATGCCTCATTTTATGTCTCCTCTCTCACATGAGATTGCAATTATGTGTTCTCGCACTGCATGCAATCACAAAAAAATAAAACACACACACACACACACAGCCTGTCTGTCCTGCAGGCGTTGGACACCATGATTACGTAATTGACACTGAGTGAATGGGATGACGTCAGCTTGGCTCTCTCTGACTCTCCTGTCTTTCTGGCCAGCTACAGTGATGTCATAAGTGGATGCAGCCATACACTGTGTATGTGTGTGTGTGACTGTGTGTGTGTGTGTGTGTATTGGAATGCATAAACATGTGTGGAGACAAAAATGACCTCAGGAACCAACAGATTTATATAATGTGTTTGCTCCTCCCGTATTCTCCCCTCTTCCTTCCCCTTAAAGTGGAACAGCTAATAGATACTTTATTGTTCTGTACGTGTTGTTCCTGGCAACATGAGGCACTTATAGATGCTGATGCAACACACACACGCATTGTTGCAGCCCCCCCTGAGAGTTGTTTCTATTTGAAATGGATACCCCAGTGTCTCGCAGCTGGTAACTCCATCTCCTCGCTGCCCTCCGTCTGTGACTGTCTGACCTATTGTTGATGCTCATCCCGAGAAGCTGCAGCAGTCACAGGCAGGCAGTGAATGAAAGGAGGGGAGAGATGACGCTGGGTTGCCTCCACAGATACTGTACGTGCCAGTTCTTATTTTAGCAAAAGCAAACAGCGTCATTTTGTTGGTCGGCCTTGCTCAGCTCTCGACAAAAATATCTGTTTTTAGCTTTGCTTTTTGAGCAATGGGGTTTTAAGCACTGAGGAAGAGCGCTCTATTTGTGTCTTGGGTTGAATAGGCCGCCTGTTGTGTTCTCCAAGCGTTGTGGTTGAGGCTCTGAATATCAGCCATCAGCCAGCTTTTGGATGGGAGAACTGGGAGCCTTAAACAGACATAAAGACACACACAAACACACTTTGTCTTTCCGCCGTCCTCGCCCACATTTTCTCTCTCAAACCTCAGACCTCAAACTGAAGGGAAATCACACCACAAGGTGACTTAACAGTTTATGAACTGGGTAGCAACACAGGCAATTGCACAAAAGGAGTTTAAGAATACGCATTTGCCTCTGCACAAACACAAACTGTGCAGGTTTTCCTAATAAAGTGATTAGCATTAGCTCTGCTGCTCTAATGCGACAAACACTCCACTGTATTTTCCACAACCCACAAAAGTGCTTAACTCTGAACGGAATGATTTCATACCAGAGACATTTCACACACATGCAGAAAAAACACACACAAACATGAAACGTGCACGCATAGCCTTTAACATAGTAGCAAAAAATTAAATCATATTCCCAGTCCAAGTGATGTCGTAGACTCACTTTATTAGCTCGAAAATGATACACAACTAGAGTAATTATACACACATGTATCGTTCTCGCACACGGTCACCAACCCCCCTGCCCCTCACCCCCCTTGAATCTTAGGGCCTTAGTCAGCGTCTGTGTGTCCATGCGTGGGCCTGTTCCCTGGCAGCGTGAGGGGGAAAAAATACCTTCCAATATGATGTAAACACCCTGTCGGTGCGGTGTGTGTGCATGCTTGTAAGCTTGTGTGTGTGTGTATGTGCTTGTATATAAGTGTGTGTGTGTGTGTGTGTGTGTGTTTGTCTGGGACAGGCATCCTGATTTGCTCTCCCTGACAGTTTTCCAAATTATTCCACAACGCAGTGCACTTTCTTTTTAAAGATAAGTTTCTTTGCCATCTTTGCTTTGTTCCACTGCAAACAGTGGAAAGGGATGGGGGAGACGGAGAGGGCTGACATGTGACACAAAGCGCTGAGGTAAAACCAGAGGCTTCAGCTTTAAACCCAAATTTGAAAAACATCTTTTATTGATATTATGTTTTTTCTGAATGCAACACTTTATTTTAACTAATTCTGAACAAGTGAGCATCATCGTTTTTACTGGTGTTTGAAAAATATAATTATAGTCTTCAGGAGGCCCCTTATTTGTTTATTTAATATGGTACCTGACTCACATATTAAATGTGTGTGTCTATGATTGTGTGTTTAGCCTTATGAGAAAATCTCAAACTGACTGAGATAAACTTCCACATAGCTTAAATACAGTGTATCGCTTCTAATAACAAGTATTTCACTCATTACTATATACACGAATAGAACAATATACTTGAATGCAACTTCATATTATTATAGCTGTTTGATCCTAGCAAATTGATGGCTGAAAAACTAATTTATATGGGTTCTCCATGGACTTAGTACCTCCATAAAGTTTGAGAGAGTCGGATTAAAAACAGGCAAAACCATTGAAGCAGAAAATATCATGACTTTCAATGTTAAGAATAGCTCAAGCTTAAAAACTCTGGTTCCTACAAGTCCCATAATGCACCCCAAATGGACTATTTTCAGTTGAGCCTCTCTACCTGGAAATGCTCATATGTTTCTACTGTTGTCATGATACAAAAATTATAACATTGATATGATCGCTGTTTAAATGTCTCGATACCGATACTGAAACGATACCTCAGCAAAAAACCCAAAGACATCAAGAAGAGTATGGCATTGTTCATTTTTGATTTGTTCCGCGCCTGTGTTTTGAATTCCAATGCTAATGGTTCATTTATGCAGATGACACAAATCTGTTGCAGGCTAAATTCACAAATTTAGCTGGTGAGGCACCTCAAAATGGGCCATAATTCAGCTCCTAAAGAACTTCAGATATCCTCCCCAGCTCACAGTTTTATTATTTGAAACACCACTGTGCACAAAGGGATAGAGGTAGAGAGGACAGCTGCCTTGTTCCTGTGATAACCTATAAAGAATTCAGTACACAGATGGGCTGAGCTACCTGCAGTCCTGATGAAACACATTCTGCTAAGTTGTTGTCATAGCCATTCTCCTGTTAGTGCATTCTGTGTTTGTTAGTGCTGTCTTCAGCGGTTTGCCGTCCAGCAGTATGGCAAGCCTGAAGAGACAATAATGGTAAATACAGAATAAGAAGGAAATAGAATGGAACTCGGTTGAGCACATCAACCACTTAGGCCCCAAAGTCCCCTTGAATTTAAACAAGCTGCACCAAGTTGCACACACTAAAAAATATCAGTTTCCTAAATATGATTGTTTTTTCACCAAGATCCATAAATCTTTTCCTGGTAAAAAAAATGCCAGAAAACTCCTGACTTACTTAACGTAATTGAAAACTTTGAGTTCTTTCCTTGCCCATTCCACCAAGTTTCATGAAAATCTGTGAAGTAGTTTTTGTAATCTATCTGACAAACAAACAAATGGAGAGATAACCATAACCTCCTTGGAGGTGGTAATATTAAAGTGAAGTAATAACCAAAATGTGAATCTTTAGTAGAATGAATGTGACTTGGAATGAGGTAGTGTTAGGGGAACACAAAAGATAAAATATGTACAGAGCTAAAACATCAATTTCCTCTTCAACCCAACAGCTGCAATCTTACGAAGTTGGTATTCTGCTAACTTTACTCATTGGTTTCTCTGTGGTAGATGTGGCAAGATTCATTGAGGTCTATAATGAAGCAGCAGCACGTTCAACACACTTCCTCAGAAGAGCCAGGTGCAAAACAACCACCCTCTGTCAACACATTCATCATACACACATTCAGATGTGGTCAGGGGCACACCGGAGATCAGATTTGAAATTATATGTGCCTCGTGGCTGTTGCTAGGCAACTTTGTCACCATACCCCTGTGACCTTCCGACCCTGCCAAGGTCTGGTGTTGCTGTCCCCGTCTCACACTCGTACGTGTGTGTGCGTATGTGTGTGTTATCTGAGACGATGGTGCGACTGCCGCATAGCAACTGAGAACAGCTGTGATTTTGCCGTACGCGCACAGTTTTGGTGTGTGTGCGTTTTGGTCGGCGTGAAGCCGCCGCCACTGTTCATCTGTGCACACACCCACAATAACATAATATGGCACACTGTCACTTCCACAGCGTGATAGCGGCATAGACTCAATCAGCCAAATGCACCCCCCCCTCCTTCACACACACACACACACACACACACACACACACACACACACACACACACACACACACACACACACACACACACACACACACACACACACTCAAGTCTGTTGTCAAATCTCAGCCGAAAATACAGAGCAGAGGGAGCGACGGAGCAGTCATTTCCCTGAAGATCCATTCATGTAAAATACTGTTATTCAAACCTCTCTCCCCCTTATTCAATAGTCTTATTCATCTCTCTCTTGACTGCAAAACCAAACACGCCTTGTCTTCTACTTCCCGGCAAGAGGCTTTGTGCCGATGCACACACGAGCGAGTGCTTGTGTGTGGGTTTTCTCCGCTCCTCTCCATAAGAGGAATGTCCTTGGCCTGTCCGACCTGCATGCTCCCACTGAGCCCTCCGTCAAACACCTGGGGCGGGCTCTCCCGCGCCGCTCCAGCCAGTCAGGAGACCCGGCCGTTAATGACATCGGTTAGCGGAGGATCTTTAGGACCGGCCCCTTGAGGTGATTCGTTGGAAAGAGAGTGCTCTTATTGTTATGATGATTAAGTGTTATATGAAGGGCTATCAGAGGAGAGCCCCTTAATGAAAGTGGAGCACAGAGAGCAGCAGCAGCGGCGGCTGAGCGGTAGAGATTGAGCTGGAAGGAGAGAACGACTGGAGGGAGAGAGAGGGAGAAGTAAGGAGGGTTTAAGGTGGGAGAAGACAGAGATGGTGGGAGAAAAGAGGGAGCACTTGGCTGAATATTCAGCAGCTGTGTCCAGACTTGCTGACTGTGGGTGTTCATGCTCTGAATGCACCATGAGAGGTAAACCGTGTGCACAGGAAATTGCTGTAAAAGAACAAAAGGGGAGAAGACGTAAACACATACAAATGTACGTGGTTTTGTCTCGCCCTCAGCTTTCATGTGTGTATCTGTGTAGGAATGCAAGCGTGTGTATGTTTATGTGAGTGTGTGTGTGCACGCGCACAAGTGTGAACATCAGAGTTTCCCTTGCTGTTGGTGAAAGAGTGGAACGCCCTGCCTCAGAGGAAAATTCCATCCTCAACTGCTCATACACTGTTATAAATCATCTGGCTGCGATGTCCAATGCGTTCTGTGGTTTTTTGAATACGCTATTGTCATTTGCCTCTTTTGTTGTTTCCACTTTCCCTCAGCCTCCCATATCATCTTCACTTAGTGTTTTCCTACATTTCCCAGAATGCAATTTGGCACCCCAGCTTCATCCTCTCCCCCTGCTCAGAGAATTGCATTTTCAGTTTCTGCTATGATATATCCATGGATAAAGTAACAGCAGTAATATAAGTGGATTTCTGGATTTTTTTTTTCAATCAAGAAAAAGTGAGTTGCAGCCCTTGAAATGCAATTGGTCTTGTGACCAATTTGCATTATGATCTGCCATGGATGCTGTCACTGAAGATATCTGTTGATTAGAACTTCTCTTTTTGTTGTGCTTGCTCTCCGAAATCCAAACAGCGAGATGGCTCAGAATTTTTTTTTTTCAGCTTTCCAAGAATTTAAGGGGGAATGTTTCATCCGAGGCAGCTTCTAGCGAACCTTAAATATATTTCATTAGTATGGGTTCCACTGGAGAGCTGACTTGTCTGATACGGTTTCACAGGGTAGCCTTACAAGAATACAATAATGGGAAAACACTAGAGAGCACAGTTTTTATTTGACTGTCTAGCTGATGGTTTTTCTCAGCGCTGTGATATTTCTCAGGAGCAATGACTGAAATTAACTTTGTGGCTCACCTGCCAACAGCTGTTAAACTAAAAGTATGAACCCACCAGGAATCATTTTTACCAGCAGGACTACAAATATGAAGGCAACTGGTTCATAGTAATATGCATTTTTTTCAACCTACTCAAGAAACTTTGTAGTTGAGACAGTGGAAGACGGCTGGATGAAACGGGGATAATGTGTAAATGAAGCATTTGAATGTTATCAGCTAGTGACCCTTAATGAGTCGATCTTATCTGCTTCTTGCACATTACGGAATATGACTGCTTAGAGACATGTGCCCTTTAGAGACCACTATGGATAGGGCAAACTAAAGGCTTTCCACTCATCAGCTGCACACTCCACTGACTCAGTGTTGAGTTAGGTTCAGCTCAAAGTGGATTCATCATCATACTCTGTTCAAAAGAAAAGATACATGCATTTAATGTAGATTGGACCTGCTCGGACCAATTGTACTTGATCGGTCTGTGGGGATCTCAAAGCAGGGGGCTTTGAGTTGAACCTGGTTTAAATTGTTTGCTGCAACACAACACACTGTTATCTGGCAAGATAGTGTAGTTGCCAAATAAATCAGTGTCGTGAATTCAACATTTCAGATGTTGACCTTGCACAAATCCTAACAAAAGATAGCTGCTATGATAACCTCCCAGGGTTGTATTACAGACCTTTGTGCAGTGCTTTGGTGTCTGATGAGCTTTTAAACTCTTGGATTAATCTCATACCCAACTTCCTGGATTGTGATTCTCACTGGTACCTGTGCCAACACGTCTCACTACATCTGTCAGGTCTCCTTTACTACAAAAATACTGCTTTATGCTCAAGCTTCTTCAGTCAGCGGCAGTCTGATTGTATATTTGCCAGGTCAGATATGACCTGGGTTGGAATTCATTTAAATGATAAATTGAATTAGGTGTAAAACCTGAGCAAATGTAGCACTGCTGCAAGAGTTCTCTGTCGTTGTTTTTTTTACTGAAACAATTGCTAACGTTGGCTCAGAGCACTTCTGCTTATGATCATGTGTAGAAGGGATTGAGCTATGTTTAGCTCAACTATTTAGCGCCTTCGGAAATCCTTTAAATCCTTCTACTTTATTTTGCTGTAGCTTTATCCCATTGCTAAAACTGAAAATTATTTTTATCTTCTAAAAAGGCCTATGACAAACGCATAGGCAGAATTCTAGAAATTTTGTAAATCGTCAAATCTTTCCACGTTAATTATCCCATAATGATAAAGCAAAAATATCACATTGACATTATTCAGACCTTTTGCTAAGACAATTGAATTTCATCTCCCATGCTCATCTCATGTCTCTTAACCTTAATTGAATTCCACCTGTGTTAAATTAAATTGAGTGAACAGGACTTGTAAAGAAACACACGGAGCAAAGGTCAAATGTTCACCTTCCAATAGAGTCAATAACCTTAAGCACCTAGCTGAGACGGAGCAGGAGCAGCTTAGGGACAGTTCTGTGTGTTCTTGACTGGCTCAGCTAGAGCCCCGTCTTGAACCCTATCTAACATCTCATGGCTGGTCCTCTTCTGACAGTGACGTGCAGAGAAGAAAATCTCTAAAGTCCAGTTATGAAACATTTAATAGGGTGCAAATGAATTGCACGGGAAACCAAAAAAACACATATAGTCTGCAAAGTGTTTAATGCTCCACCATAACAGAAATCAGTAAATGCCACCTCACTTTCACGATAGATAAGTTTGCATAAAATAGTGGCATGGTTCTACTCTTAACATTAAAATCCTACAAAATGCTGCCTCATAGTTTTGAGCTATCACTGTGAAGTTTTGGCATCTGAAGAGCCATTAGCTTCATGGACCCACTGCTCCTCGATCATATTTTCTTGTCACAGCGGTACCTGTGGCAGCCAGCCGACAACCACTCAGCCCCATGTGTTGACTTTAAGGCGTGCTTAAGGCTTAGACTGCCCTTGAGTTGGAGTTCATTGTGTTTACTGTTAATGCAAGAGTGAGTGAGTCTGCAGCAGATGGGCCCTCCTGAGTTTGTCCAACAAATGACACTATCATCGGCAATAATTTGGCACTGGGCTGATGGAATCTTCAGACTTTGCTCCATAGTTGACACAGAGATTTCAGGGATCTACAAAGGAAGAGGCTGTAAGATGAACTGGAAAGCTTGCAAAAGGAGGGTCTAAAGTAACCTCCTCGAGTTATGCAGAGAAAGGCACAGGGATCGAACATTGTTGCAAGGGCACTCACGCAAAGCTAGATCATGTTATGCTGTAATAAAAGGCCAAAGAAATAGTAGAGGCAGTCGAAGCATCATTTGCCCCCCCACTTTCTTCTAGAAAGCCTCAGCCCCTCCCTTCTCTTCCCACACATCACCCCTGGCTAAAGGAATGTAGCGGAAAACGAGGGACTCGAGATAGAAGATCAGAGGCCCTTAATATGAACCACATTGTGTGTTGTTCTCCTGTTTCCCATCTCCTGTGTTCTCCGCATCAGGAGTGAAACAGCCTTTGATGAATATCTACAAAGAGATTTGAGATTTATAAAGCGTGGCAATTTAGCCAGGTATGTTATCTTAAGCCTGGTAATTTGGGAATTCAATTCATTCGTAGGGGGAGCGAGGAGAGCGCACGGTGTTTATCAGGCTGACTTGGATCAGGTCTGCGCATTGAAAGAGAGGGTCTGGGGCTATCTAATCAATGCTGCCCACATCTTAAGACTCGGGTTATCATATCTCTCATCCAATTCGCTATTCTTCATAGTCCTTTTCTTTCTACACCTTGCATGTGAGTGTGTGTGTGTGTACTGTAACCATGGATCAGACCCTGTCTTTCCCATGAGTTACACATCTAATCACGGCACCATCATCTTTCATCCCTAATTCTGTTGGCAGTGCCTGTCAAACAGCATACGCTGAAAGAAAGGGTGACTTTGAAATGCTGCTAATGACCCTAGGATATAACTATCCTCTTTCTCTTACTCCCCCCCACTCTTACTTTCTTGTCCACTCCTGTCAGTTGCAGTCGCGGTCATCCTCTTTCTTGTTCACTGCTATTCTCTGGATGTGCTGATTAGAAAATACAAGGGAGAGAGTGTGAACTACCAGTTATTTTTTTTAAGATGAATCCAAGTGGATGTCTATAGATTTGGAAGCAAAGTCGTTGCGGTTTAATGTCGGGATGTCAAAATGTTGTTCAACCGTTATTTAAACTGAGTAGCCCCACAGATTAAAAATATCCTCCATCTAGGGAGGCCGACCAAGTCGCAGCATACACACAAGCAGAAAACCCTGAAACTGAAAAGCACAAAAAAGAAAATACAATCAAAGCCACATAGCCAAGAGACTACTTTATAAGCCGTCCAATAGGCAACACTTCAGCTTCAAACCAGCAGGCTCATTGCCAAACCTATTTAAATCTCAACTAAACAAAGCAAAGACAGCTCCTTATTGAGTCTGCCACAAGAACCTTCATTAACCGTGTAAATTCACCGTGAGAGCTTTCAGCTTTAAATAATTTTGCAGCCAGTACCTTGTAAGAAAGGAGCAGAGGACATAAAGGCACTTTTGCCTAATTCATCTCTGACCTCAGGGACAGATAACGAAAACAAATCCTGCGACTGCAAACAGTAATTTTCCACCTACTTTATTTTTCTTAAAGAAATGTTAGAAAACTGTGAATAAGTGGACCCACAATGGCCATTTACTTTGTTTTTATGGTAATCTGTTGTGGGGAATAAGAGCGTGGAAGGTGAATCTGATAAGAGACAGAGGTACAGTCAGTGGTACAGTCAGTGCGACAGAGGCGAGGACAAAAAAGGGACGATGCATGAGACAACAACATAATCATGGCAACAGGTGCAAACAATCTGTCGCGGAATAATGAGAAATACGACTTGTGTCCTAAATTAGACCTGATTTCATCTTAAAATGACCAAACCTATTATACATGGTATAGCTGCCATGCTCCTTTGCACAGGAAATCCATTTTGTTCCATTCAGCTTAAGCATTAAAGGAATTAAATTGCTGACATCTGAATCTTTCTTAGGTTTATTTTTGTCAAACTTAATTAATCCTTCAGTTGTTGTGTGAATGGACTGCACCCATGTTCTTGTCGACTCTCAAGTTGACTCTCAAATACATTTACATCTGAAGTCATCTTTTGGCTGCAATGTCCCTGATTCTCTGTGTTTCCTGATCTTCTGAACTGTTACACTATCAAATCAAATCCCATATAAAATCTTATCTAGAATGTTTTACTGGCGTACAAATACAGAAAAGAATGCTCTTTGATACCACATCCAGTTTGAAACCTCTCAAACAATTTACAGACACATCACAGCGACATTTCGAAAGAATGATCAAACATGTTTCATATTTAGGAGTGTTTCATTTTAGCTCTTGAGGCTAATGTTAGCTGGTGTTTGGCTCTTGACAACAGCAGGTGAACAATTTTCCTCCACCACTCGCTGAAGAAAGACAACTTGCGCTGACCTTGTCTCTTCAACTATTTTATGATCCAGACTCTTTTAGCCGTCTGCCTGTGTTATTATTACAGGCCGATACCATATTAGGGAGTAAATAAAATTTAGATATCGATATATCGGCCAATACATAAAGAAAAATGTCAATGGTCCCTTAGATGTCACCATTAATCCCTTATGACAAAGCCGAGTCTTGATTATTTTATTAAGTTGTTATTAAAGCTTATTATTTTACAGTTTAACCATAAACACAAAATAACTTTGATTACAAAGAAAACCCAAATACTATCAAATAGTGTATACAGAGCTTGAAATAGAAATACAATGTAAACATAAATGCCCATATCTTTACATAGTTTTGATGTTGCCGCATTTCATTAAACTGTTGCACCACATTTTCTCTACATCTGCCTCCCCACAAGATCACGAGAGGTGAAGCATTGCTTTCTGATTGTTCCCTTTGGAACAATATTCCTAACAATTCCCTTTAGTGTGTGATGTGCCATTACTTTATGTCTATCTTGGGTTGCAGAGACGAAAATCCCTTGAAACTCCCATATTACTGTGATTCGTCATATCGCTTTTTCCTTTTTTTAGCCCGTTTGTGAGTTTGTAAACAGCCTGAATTTTGTTTTGTCAGCATTCAGAACACTTTTCAGTTGACATAAGGTATCTTGAGCAGTGTTAAAAACAGCTTGTAGGAGTGGGAGGGAGGAGTGAAGGATGTTACCAGAGTTGTATCATCAGCAGAAGCGGTGTAAGTATCGTCAGCAAGGCAGGCCGGAGAGGAAAGTACAGGCTTCTCGTCCCCCTCGTCCTTCTCTTCTCACTTTGGATTTTCAAATATCACTTTCTGATCTCAACCTGAACACATCGCCACCGTCAGCCAAAGGTGACTTGAAAAACTTTTCAATATTAAACTGCTTTCTCAACCAAAAACGAGACAATTGCTTGATCGCGACCTTATATCACCAATATTTAGGTCACCCGCTTATTGATTGCAGTTTTCTCATTTTGGCCAAATTTGCCAAAGACTCAAAGAGCGGAGGGAGTTGGAGAAGCCAGAGAGGGCGGACCTTTGGAGCTGGACAGGCTCTTCCAGTGGCTGTTGCCATGGTTTTTTGTTGTCGGGACAAACTGTCGGCCAGTGGCCGAGAGCCTGAGCTGCTGTTTGTTAAAGATAAGTGGAAAAGCCAGAGGGGGGGAGAGAAAGAGGAAAGAGACGGACAGACACAGAGAGGGAGCCCTGCTTAATTTTTATTTGACTGCAGGACATCCAGCTGAAAAACACTCACTACCTCAAAGCTTCATCCTTTGCGCTCTCCACTCGATGTAGGCATCCCGATAGATCAGGCTCCCCTCTTTAAACAGTTCACCGAGGCTTTCTCCTCACGTTTCTCTGACCTGGACCCCTCCCTGCCTGCTATCAAAGCTCTGCTGGCTGTGCACTGGCTGCTTTGATACTGTATAGTGTTTCTGGCAAGTCTTGCTCTCTCTTTCTTTTTCCGACTCTCTCTCTCTCCCTCCCTCTCTTTCTCCTTTCCCACAATATTGTAAAAGAGCAAAGAGTGCCAACAGGGACCTGCTCACTGTCAAAGAGAAAAGACAGGGAGGCCTTAGAGGGAGTGAGGGAGCGATCGGGTGAGGGAGGGAAGGGTTGAAGGAGGAGAGGAATAAGAGGTGGCAAAAGTGAGATAGGAAGAGTTATCCATTTATCGTTATTACTGTAATTCTTGGCGTCTAGGTTTTAATAGCATGTATGATGATTAATTTTATATTATTTATGTTTTTAGCTTCCACTTTTAACATTTATAAAACTTTAAAATAAAATAGTCTTCTTATTTTTCCACATATACTGCAGGTCCCACTTCACACACCACATGTCTTTTTAGGTTGCCCAAGTTAATCGGCTAATTGAAGCTGAACATGCATTTTTAATATGTGCGTAATGCAGCTAGAGTTGCGCATAACCCCACCTTTAACCAACTTGCACCAAGTCGAATACACACTTAGATATCAGTCCCCTAAATATGCATGATGTTTTTCATTAAAGTCCAATGAATCATTTCCTGGGAAATCAGTGAAAATGTAAAAAAAAACTAAAACACCCTGTCTCGAAATGATTAACTGAAAGAAAAAAAAAATCCTGGATCCTTTGTCCAAAGCCACAACAAGACTTTAATGGGCTCCCTCTTTATTTATGTCTCATCCTTCCACTAAGTTTCATGGAAATCCATTAAGTACATTTTTCGACTTATATTGAGCTGATGATTTCCTAATCTATGTCTCACCATTGAGTACATTAAAGGGAAAGTGAATTTTAGGGGATGTGCTTTAATCGCCTTCTTTCCAAGAGTTGGATAAAAAGATTGTTACCACTCTCATGTCTGTGTGTGTAGAGCTATGAAGGGGGGCGGTGATTAGCATAGCTTAGCATCAAGACTGGATGAAGGGGAAAACAGTTAGCCTGGCTCCCTATAGAGTTCAAAGGTGTTCAACCACCTCTTTAAAACTAATTAAATATCATGTTGTGTATAGCATGTTTTTTTAATTATCGCCTATAACATATTTTTTAGAGGAAACCCTTTTAATGGCCAATTTTTTGACTGGTTTAGTTTGTTTTCAATATTTCCTTTTTATGATTTCTTTCTTATTTTAGTTTTGTCTTGCTTTGATCTGTGTTATTTTGTTCTCAAAGATTTAGAAAATAAATAGTTTTTCATTATTGTTTACAAAAAGATGTAAATACGATATCTACATTTCTGTTTTATATGGATTAAACTGGCTCCTGCTCTGTAGAAAGACAATTAATAACAGAGTTAAAATATTCACAGGCTTTAATTAGTTTAATCATGTCTTGGCTGCATGAACGTTTAACTTAACTCCACAGAGTTACTCTCTTAGCTCATCGAATTTTTTTTTTTTTGTTTGGAACCTGATCCAAATAAAAGCCTCACCCTATTTGCATCTGGTAGTACATGCCAAGTTCTGTACCAGAAGAGGGCACTGGCTCGAACTTGACTTGAGCTGAATGAGAGAGAACAGAGTGGACGGAGCGAACGAGCAACCGAACAGGCGACTGAACAACTGAGTGTGTACAATTGTGTGATTGCATGCCAGCCCGTGGTGTGTCATGGACATTACCATGGAAGTCTGGAGCCCTGGGCCTGGACTTTTTTTAAGCTTGACCTGACTGCCACAGTGAGTCCACCACAAAACCAAAAAATGCAGACACACACACCCTCGCACACACACCCACTCCAACCCTACACTCCACAAAGGGACCTCGAGGCTGCACACACACACACACACACACACACACACACACACACACACACACACACAAGTCACCTTCAAGCGCCGACATTCGCAACCTCAGTTAGCTCTTGTGCGTCTTTTTCTGTGTGAGTGCATTTCTGTATATATGTGTCTGAGTGTTTGTGTGTCTGAGTCTGATTGTTCGCCATCCTCAGAGAGCGAGGGTGAGCGTGACTTCATGATCGCTGGCTGCTGATGAATCATACCAAACTTACTCTGTGTTTGCCGGATGCAAATGCCTGTTTGCTTTGTTGGTTAGCCTACTTTGGAGGACGGAGGCAGCGTGTGCCTGTGTGTGTGTTTTTGTGTGAGGGGGTGTGTGTGTGTGTTTGCCGTCTTGAATTATTCACTGGAAATTTTTGATTTTCTTGCACCATACATCACACGTGTCCTCTCTGAGCTTTTGCCTCTTAGTTACCGTACGTTCTCTCAGTAAAACAGTGTGGTGTAAGCAGTGGCCCCATTGATGTGTTATGTGCCATCATTTTTCAATTTGAAAGTTCTGGGGCTCAGCTCCTCTAAATATACTGTATATTATGTGCTTATTATCTGCTCAGTGGCTTGCCAATAGACAGAGGGGATAATGTTTACTCCTCTAGCAGAACAGGCTCTGGACTCAGAGTTATTATATTGAGTTTGCGCAGAAGGGCCTTGACCTCTTTCACCATAAAACCAAATGGTGAAGTTTCTTACACCGTACATCATCATGCCGTACCTGGTTTTGTATTTTGGACAGTTTCTAACAGCACTGCAACTAATGGTTCTTTTCATAAATATTTAATCTCACTTCCAGATTAATGCATGAATTACTTTGACTTTTAAATTGTTAGAAGATTGTAAAAAAAAAAAAAGCCTCAGGGAATATCTTTTTCTAATCAACTGTCCAAAGGCTAAAGATTTTAAATTAAACAAAACAGAATAAGCAGCACATTTTCATATTTGAGAAACTGGAACCAATGAATGTTTGACTGATATGGGGGAACATTGGTCTGATGCTTTTTCCACCACTTTGGTCCAGATAAAGAACTGGACTGCTGCGAAATTTTCTATGACTACTGCATAGGATCAATCCCTCTGACTGGTGACTTCATATAACTTCACCTTCAAGTTGCATTTATTAAGTTATGAAGTCACCTTAATAATACTGGTAATAGAAGATGGGATATTTGGCTGTAAACATGTTTTGTTGTGGTGAATTTATTTTACAGACCTATCAGTATCGACATATTTTAACATCCTCATTATCTTGATAGAAAACATAATCTCTGTTATTCATCCATCCATCAGTCCATTCATCCTTCATCTATACAGCTTATCCTCTGAGGGTTGCAGGGGCATCTGGCCAGTGGGAGCGAGGCAGCATACACCCTGGACAGGTCGCCAGCGCATCGCAGGGCAAACACACAGAGACGATTCCCGCTCACATGCACACCTCCAGTCAATTTAGAGTCCTCAGTTAAGCTAACCCCAATCTGCATGTGTTTGGATTGTTGAATGAAGCCAGAGAAAACCCACGCAGACTCTGGGAGAACAAGCCAACTCCACATAGTAAGACCCTGACTGATCTATGTTGTGTTTCCTACAAAACAACTGTTCCGTTGCAAATCAGTTGTATTTGAACGTCATTTCTAGGAGACAGGATTTGTTTATTTGTGTCAGTCTGAATCCAGATATGTCCGTGTGTGTGTGCGTTTGTGTGCGTGCGTGCGTTCATGCGTGTGCGGGCACGCCAGTTGCCAGGCAGCCGAAAGCAGGAGCCAGGGGTCAGGAGCAGTCCTCTGGGACACCCTGACCCCTGACCTCTATTCCATAACTCTGCTGCTGCGGATGACATAAAAGGAAGACACAGTCAGACCTTATAGGATGTGATTGGTCCTGCTCCGCTTCCTTAAAGCCCTGTGGAACCCTAATATTTGTCGTCTGGGGAGAGCCGGAAATACAGAGGGTGTCTGGGAGAACGATTTCATGGGCAGAAAATGGAGAACATCACTAGGCTCCCTACAACCAGTGTTGACATATATGTAGCAGAAGTTATTATTTTCCAGCCTTTGAGAGAGTTCTCATTTTCCCCTTTTCTCTGTTGGTTCTCCTCTCCCCTTCAATCCGTCCTGTGTATGTGTAGGAGGGATAAAGGTCGTCCTTTTGTCATCAAAACTCCAGATTAGTTTTGCCTCGGTGCATCTGACTCCCTGCTTTATCACTGTGGCCAGAGGAGCCACAAGGTTCAGCTCACCCCTCTGCAAAGTAATAACTCCTACCAGCTACTATTCCATTCTTCGCTGCTATCTCCTACACTACTATTACTACTCCATTCGGGGGTATGGGGGATTATTTTCATGGCACTGGCTTTGTTGGGCTGTATAGTAAAGACTGGCAGGAAAGCGAGGAGCAGACGGATGTGACATGCAACACATGCCACGAGCTGCGATCAAACTGACAAAGTTGTAATTGTTGCTCCAGTCCGCCGAGGCCCAGAGCAGAGCAGAGCATAAATACGCTGCTGACAGCATGTCATGAGCCTATCTTGGTTTTATTTTAATATTTCGGCACTGATGTGGTTTTGGGGGTTCTGTAACGTGATGACTTGAGGATTCTGTCGAAAGTCAGTCTGGCTAATGCTGCAGCAGACTCGAGGAAAAGGCAGCGAATTGAAGTGCATTATTGAAATGTTGCTGCTGGCGTAGGCACACAAAATGCCTGCGAGTCAGACAGAAGGAGCTGCCAACAGGGAACGGAGATCTTCTGAGGATTACGTAAATGTGGCATGTGATTTAGACAAGTATCTGCGAGAGCATGAATGCAGTGTAAGATGATTACGCTGTCAATTAGAGCACATGATGTTAGCCTACTCCCTCTCCACTATCTGAGGAGTTTGTTAACCTTTCTCCACTCTGTGTAAACACTGATGGCCTCTGCCTCCAGTTTCAAAGACTGCGGAGGGCTGGAGCTGGCCAGAGGTCAGCAGGTACAAACCAAGGTCAATGACTTTCTTCGAAATGAACACTTTTAATTCATTTATTTTTTTCAGCTAATATTCAAAAGTATAACAATCAAAGACCTCATCTCAGTTCATTGGCAGTTTATTACATAAGAAATATCTGTAAGAACTTCTAATCTGTGATTCGATCAAGTCATTTTGTGGGCAATTAGCTCTTGAAATCCAGAAATACCACTGAGCCCTATCCCTTCATATTTTCAGACATGACAACAACAAAGCGTATTGACCATAACAACTGTTTTTTGCACAACATCTATTGCTGGGGCTCAATACGGCTCGATTCAAGAAGAAGATTTATGACGTGGATCTTTGGGTTTGTCAATAACTCGTTATCGACATCTGTGACAACTTTGTCCTGGGAAAAGCATCAATGATCAGAGTCAGTTTCTTCAGAGGGAAGGGGGGGGGGTCAAGTTTTGTATTGGCCAAATGTAAGCTTGTGACTTGTAACTAAAAGTGCCAGATTTTAGGAATATGCTGATTTGCTTTAATGCTAAGAGGGATATGAGAAGATCAATACCACACTTACAGTCTGTGTGCTAAACATGAAGCGACCCCCAACAGTCAGTTAGCTTAGCTTAGTATAGAGCCTGGCTTTGTCCAGAGGTATTACAGCACAATCGGCACTCAAGCTCACACCAGTGGCCGTGTTGTATTTTGCTTCTTTAATCCATTGCAGTTTTACATAGGGTTATGTCCCAGACTGTTATGTACCAGTCACTCCCTGGATGTACTGTGAGGTTGCCAGGCAACCAGCGGAGACTCCGCTAGGCTAACTGGCTGCTGACGGTACCTGATGCAGTATGTGCCATACACAGACACCAGGATGAGCATTTCCGAAAAATGTTAGCCATCACTATTCGCAATGAATGAAATCATAAGAGCTCACATGTCAGCAGACTTATCTCCGTGGCAACTGAGCTAATTCCATTCGCTGTTAAAGACCATGTGATACGGTTGAAAGATTTAATAAGTGGACCTTAGATTCCCATGGACCAAAGTTAGTTATACAAAAAAAAGATTGTATGACCAAAATACAATTTCGCCATAATGGAAAAAAAGATTTATCTATTTTAAGAATTTGTTTCAATTATTTGCTCTTGATTCATTTCTGTTTTCATTTAAATCTAAAGATTGGCTGTTAGTTACTTGATTGACGGCTGTGTCAATCGTGGAGTTTCTAGGAGTTTGAATGTCTAACAGAGTTGCCACAGTCATTTTCTGCTTTTGTTTGCTGTCAGAGACTTGTGAAGGCTACATTCATGGCAGCGTAATAATAGGAATCGTCTGACTTAAGTGTACCACCAATCACCCGCTGCTGGAGACTGGCGTTTTGAATGGAAAAAGCCATTTACTCTAATTGAACGGCATTATTTAAAATCCCCGTAATCGAGGTGCAGAGTGTTAACAGAACCAGTGTGGTGCCAGAGTTACAGTGAGGACAGAGACACACCTCATGGTATGCACAGACGTTTGGATTGAGAGTGTACTTAAAAGACAGATAGTCCGAGTGTACTCGTAACACGATGCACACACAAAAAAGGAACGCACTCAGCCAAATGTGGACATGCCAAACAGAGATGAACACAAATGAAAACAAAGCATGCAAACACAAAGAGATCCAGGGAAGGAAGAAGACAGAGAGAATAGCACAGTCCCATCTGTCAAACAAATGTGAGGATGCTTCTCACACACACACACTACATTCCCCACACACACATTTACACACAGCAGCAGTCATTTAGTCTGAACTTGAGCGATATCTGCCTTTGTCCTTTAGCAGTTGCTCCTGAGGGGCCGCTGTAGTAGTTGCATGAAAGTTTGTTTAGAGCTGAGCAAGTATGTTAAGCTTTATGAGAGCCCATGGGAGACATGGTGGCACACACACAATCACACAGACACACAAACTCAAATTCATCCACTCACACACACACCCAGGCACGAGGCTTGGGCGGCAGCTTGTGCTGGCCCCAACCAACAGTGAGGAGTTTGTTGTCATAGCAACAGTAAAATGAGATGACTTTACTGTCAGCCGTAATGTTTCATGGCCCCCTTGCCGCTATGGCAACATAACAAGGAGGAGGAAGAGGATTGAGAGAAAGAGAGCATCAGAGCCATCGCTGCATTCCAGTAGACTCCTACCAGGAACAATGTCACTACGGTGCCCTCACTTTCTTCCCAAGACAAACACACACATCGTGACAAGCCTGTCAAACGTTTGCATAAATACACACACACACACACACCTTGAAAAGCCTTTCAAATCCCCCTTTCCACCTCGCCCATCCCTTTGATTGTGCGTTCAGTATTTTCAGCTGCAGCGCTATCGTCACTGGGGCAATTTGAATTCATTACACTCAATGTCAATATTGGTGCAACAATGCTGTACCTCCAGACAGGTACAGCTTGTTGAATGAGCACGTGTGCTGTCAGGAAGTGTGAGGCCCGAGAAGAGAGAGGAGGGAAGAAGTGGAGAGGGCGATCAAAGACATTCAGCTCCGCCGAGCGTTTCCCTGCGCTGTGTAGGGATGGAGCATTGGGGTGATTATAGGAATGGCCGACAATACGCGGAGCAACAGCTACACATCGCAATTTCTATATTTAGCTCGGTCCTTTCACTACAGCCTGTCAACACTGTTGAGCACAGTTATCAGCGCTGGTAGAAAAGTGAGGGAAAAAAGAGAGGAGACTGGCAGAGAGGTGGAAGAGCGACAGACACAGCGGATGGATGAAAAAAGGCAAAAAACCACCGGATCGAGAAAGGAGCTGAGTTGTTATGCTCTGTTGCCATGGCGACATGGCGGGGGGATCTGCAGCGAACTGACAGTTGTCACGGCACAGCGGGTCGCCGTGGGTGACAGCTGTCAGTCAATCGCGCAGAGTGAGGGGACAGATCGGCCGATGATCACCTTGGATTAGAGAGCAGTCCCACCACACAGAGACCAGACAGAACATATCTGGACTTAATTCAATGTTCTAGTTGTGGGTGTGTGTGTGCGCTTTCATATGTGTGTGTGTTCGTCCATGTCGGCATGCGTGTGTACATGCTTTTAGTTATGCAGCCTTTCTCTGTACTTGTTTCTTGTTGGGGGCATCTGTGCTGTTTTGCCAGAATTTGTGGTGCGCTTATAAATTTAGGTCCTTGCCTTCATTTGCATGTGTGTGTGTGTGTGTGTGTGTAAGAGAGAGAGAGACAGATAGAGAGAGAGACAGCACCTGTGCATCCGAGGTTGTGTACGTGTGTTCAAACTGTGAAACATGTTCACAGGGTGTGTGGAGCGGATTACATTTGGCTGTGGGTGATGCCTCAGTCCTTCCCACAGCTGTCTGTGCTAGAGGACAATCAAAGGCCTGGTTGTGAGGCTTCTGATGGTGGTGTGATACTCTCGGCCGTTCCCCTTCAATTACCACACTCTGCCTGCATCTAACGAGCACAGCATTGCTCTTATGTTAAGAGAATAATGGTCTGATTAGACTGGGGCTGGATTTGAACTTGCACTCCCAATTTGTTCCGTTCGTTTCTTGGCAAAGCTCCCGATCACAATGATCTCTGCTCACACTTATCCTGCTGTGGTGCCAAGTCCAGCAGTTTAAGTTTACTCAGTCAAGGCTCTAACCTTGACAATTCATGTTTCTCCTGCTATCGAATGTTGAAGGGGACAGAATCTCTTTTGTGACCCTTCAACTACAAGACCTTTAACAGCATTCACATGTTATGACAGCAACGCCATGTCATTTTGCTGGTAGGCTAGTAATTAGGGGGTTGTTGTACAAGGCAATATTTTCCTTAACCAATGAAGCATAAAATTTGCAGTCCCAGTCAGAATTGGACAGAAAGCCCCAAAGTAAAATGATGGTCTACACTTTTCGCCACAGATCTGATACAATATTATCCAGACTGTGGTCAAACTCTTGTTGCATGTTTCCCTTTGGATAAAAGTATAGAGCCAAATGAATTTCACACACTGACCTTGTTTATTTTCTCTCTCCCTGCTCTTTCTTCAACCTTTTTCCCTCTCTGCCTCTCTCTGGCCTCCCCTTTCTCTTGTCTACTCTGTCTCTTTCTCCAGGAGTGAGCCCTGGGCTGGATGGGACCCACCATGCCTCCCAGTAAGAAGGCCCAAAGCCCCAGTAGTGGAGCCAGTGCCTCGCAAGGCATGAGCCCCCCGTACCGGCAGGGGGACGCTGCCACAGCAGCATCTGAGGCGGAGGCAGCCGACCTCTCCCTGTCGCTGTCCGCCTCCTTCTCCAAGGCTGAGGACGAGGAGCTCACTAGCCTCTCCTGGCTCCACGAGAGCACAGACCTCCTCAACAGCTTCAGCCACTCAGGGCTGCGTAGCGTTTCCCCTCTACAGGACCCCGACGGTCAGCACCCTCGCTCGCCTTCCTCGTCTCCGTCCCCAGATGACGGCCTGCTCGGCGATGCACACTCAGCGTACGATTTGGCAGCGGGGGCGAACCGAAAACCACCGTATTCCTTCAGCTGCCTGATCTTCATGGCCATTGAGGATGCACCAAACAAACGGCTGCCTGTTAAGGATATCTACGGCTGGATCCTGGAGCATTTCCCATACTTTGCAAACGCCCCCACAGGCTGGAAGAACTCGGTGCGCCACAATCTCTCACTGAACAAGTGCTTCAAGAAGGTGGATAAAGACCGGAGCCAGGTAAAGACGTCAGCAGTTGTTTTGAGAAATGCTGGGTCAAACTGAATTTCCTTTGATTGAAAGGCTTTGTATCAAACCTCTGTCCTTAAACATAGTATCTAAAGTTGACATTGAAAACCAAATTCTGCTTCAGTCCACCACACTCATTCTGACAGAATTATTTAGGGAAATTTTTGAATCACTGCTTTTGTTAAGTCAACATGAAACAATTATGCATTTAGAGTTGTGGCTTATCTTGTTGAATGAAAAAGAAAAAGGCTGCAGACAAGATGTGTTTATTTTCCTTTCATTAAGGCAATCGAACAAAGCATCACTCAAGGATCAGCAGATCCAGAGCAACTGTCACTGCAGCCTGCCTTTGAGGGCCTATGCTCAGAGATGGACTCTAATGAAAAGAACATGCACATTGTGTTGTTTTCACATTTTCACAAGAAATATCACATATTGCTCTTTTGTAATAAGAAAAAAACTCTGTCTTTATATAACCACATAGCAATCAAGCACTAACCAACAGCTAATGCTAGCAGGCTGGAAACTATTGCTCAAATCTCTCTATCATACTTTAAATGTCCAGGATCTCCGGAACATTCAGAACTGTGCAGCAAATTGCTCTGTTTGTTTAGTAGTTAGCATTACCCAACATCATCAGCCAAAGTGTAACTAGCACTAGCCTGGTTGTAGTATATGTCATAAGTCCCGTCACAAAAATGTTGATACAGTATTTTCTTTATAAAATTTCTGATATCACCTTTTGTATTGTTTTACTCATAAAACAGTGTGGGTAAATGGGTCTACAGATGTTCAGTTTTAAAGTGTTATTATTATATGTCCTGGAGCAAGTAGTCTCAAGAACTGGCCTATTTGTCCCCTCTGAGATAATCCTTGCTTGAAAACCAACTCGGGTTGGAAATTTCAAGTAATTCCCAATTCATCAAGCCAATGTGGATTAGTCTTTTAAGTCTTTCTGAATTCTTACTGGTAAAATAACACTTTTGCCATCTGGTAAATACAGGCCCATTATACACTCAATCGTGTGGGGTTATTACTTATTTCACAGCCAGACAGTTCTCAGCTGTTCCTAGGCATATCTAACTTGAAGTCAAACGTATTCCGTATTTTGTCTACAGCTGTACCAGATTCGGCCTTATCAATAGTTGATGATCTCTGCTTTCATAGTTCTCTTTCGCTATGACGTTCTGTGCACCCCCACTGGGAACAGCGTTTCGCTTTTGATTTAAGTCTCGATGCGGTCTTTTATACCGGCTTTCCCATCCAGATTTTACTCCATTAAAGACTCGGGGTAAACGGGGAATGAATCCCTCACTCAATTAGTACTAAATTAATACTGGAGGATTTAATAACACAGATGCCAGCAGACTTTAGATTTCATCTTGCCTGAGGGCTGCGGGGGGGTTGGGGGTTGGTGGGTGGGGGACAAACAGCGAGGACCAGTGCTCGCTTTGCGTGTTTAGCTGATTGAGATTGTACCAGAGGATATTGAAGCTCTTTATGCTTTCCTTGACCGAAATGTGAATCCCTTCCTTTCGGGTGAGCTGTGTGTCTGTGTCTGTGTAAGAACAAAATGGATAAAGGAGGAAGAGGACATGTGTGTGTTTGTGTGTGTGTGTGTGTGTGTGTGCGTGTATTCATGTGTATCAGGCCCTCACGCTATGCTGTCATCTGGCCCTTGACTACAACGGCAAAGAGTTTCTCTTGTATACATATCTCCATAGTAACTAGGTTGCAGTTGACATAAAAGTATGCTGTTGCTGTAGCAACAGGAAAACTGATTTGGCTTTAGCGACTTAGGTGTGTGTGCGTTTGTATGTGTGTGTGTGTGTGCGTGAATGCTTGTGTGCATGCATGTGTGTGTGTTTGTCTTTTATCTTTGTGAGCACACTCATTTATGCCCTATACTGTAAATGTAATTGTAACCTGAACTCTAAAACCCAGTCTTTACCCTAAAACTGGTTCTCACAAAGGTAGAAAAACAAATTAATGTGTGTATGTGTTTGTGTATATGTGTGTGGAGCAGCATGCGTAGAGGTGATTTTGGCAAGGACAGCCTGTCTTGTCTTCCTGTCACTGCACACCGTTTAAGACAGCATGCTAATTAACCCTTCAAACCTATTCCCCCTTCTCGCACACACACACACACACATCCCAACACACACGGTGCATGTCTGACACACAAACAAACAAGTGCACACACAACGCTCACTTGCAAGCACGCATGAATGCTTAAAAAGGACTCACACACATGAGAGCTGTGTCGGTGTAGAAATGAGGGCACATCTCTGCAGACTCCTACTCTACCTGCCAAGTGCTGCGCTTTATCTGAAGCTGCAATTACAGAATCTCTGTAATTTTAGTCCGACTCACATTCAAAGCTTTTCACTGAGAATATCTGCATGTGAATGCTCCTTCGTTCTCCCTGCTTTGCTTTTTTAACCTTACCTGTTTATGGCTTTTCGGATCGAGAGCGCAATTACAGGGTCTCAGATATTTGTCTTTATGCTGCATTATGTTAGACTCATTGTTCACTGTGGATGAGAAGAAAGACTGGGGATTTGGTTAAGGGGAGGTTGAGATATCGTTGTGAGGGAGAGACACAGGGACGGAGAGAGAGAGAGAGAAATGGGGAAGCGGGTAGACATGGCTTACTGTGAATGCACCAAATCATATTTCCATCAATTTACAGAGGTGGAGATTAATATGACAGTGGCCTATTTGTTCCAGTGACTGTATTTCTGGGTCATATCCAGGCAGATGACAAGATGGGGATTAGTTCAGAAAAAGCTTGCTGTACCATGTATGTGTGTGTTGGCGCGTGTCAGTCTTGCATGTGGGAGTGCAAACTTTGCGAGTGAGAGCGTGAGAGAGTGCGAGTCTCACGGTTGCCATGGCTTTGTTTACTAACAGGATTCTTGACTGTACTGAATGACATGCCTTAATGACAAGTGTTGTAGCCCTCAGACTCCTGGATCAGGGCTGAAGATCAGAGTCGTAAAAAAACACACCAACACGCACTCGCAGTCATATATCTCTCAAAGCCTCTTATGAAATCACAGCAGAGAGGACACGCAGTTTTGTAATCTAAGACTCACTATGAAGCCTCTCAATGTTGCACTTGAGCGTCACCTCTAACTTAACCTTTCCCTGTTCAGATGAGAGCCATCCGTACTCGTACGTTATAGCTCAGACCATTATGGTATCTGGGGGGGAACAAAGCCTGGTCTGCTCAGGATGGACTGTTAAGTTAATTCATCAGCAGGTTTCTTCAGGCACAAAATCGTCACTGGTGTATACAAAGTCATGGATGTGTTTTTTATTTTCGCATTTTGACTTTTGTTAAGGTGTCGGTTATTTATGCTCAAAATAAGATCCATATATAGAAATGGAGCCTTCTGTGAGCACCCTACTTAAATTTTAAGCATAATTGTGCACGTTTTTTGAAAGATTACGGATACAAGCAAGAAGGGGGGGGCGCACACCCTGTACACCTTTCTGGCGTATCACAAGCAACAACTTTCACATTCACACCTATAGCCAATTTAAAGTCTCCAGTGCACCAAAAACCCAATCTGCATGTCTTCAGGCTGTGGGAGGAAGTTGAAATACCCAGGGAAAACCTACACAGGAGAACATGTAAAACTGCTCACAGAAAGAACCCTGGCAAAAGCAGGAGTCAAACTAAAAACCGTCTTGCTGTGAGGTGCTAACCACTGTACCACAGGGCCATTAGCAGAGTTCAAAGTTAGTTGACAAACTTTCTTAAGCATTTGGAAGCTAATGAGCCAGATACTTCCCTCCTGGTGATCAGACCAAAATAGAGCTAAATGGATGTAAGCTCAACTTCAAATTGATGCTAATGTTCTTGCAATGTCCACTCGTTGCGTAAACTGCTACTTGTCTGGGGACGTGTTGGTCAGAAAGGCAAACTCTTTTTGTCTCCCCCTGTAAGACCTAGGTCATATTCTCGGAGAACTTGAACTAATATAAATCGATGTAATTGTGAAGAGCCATAGAATCCAAACCCAAATGACCTCAACTCGAGGATAAGGCCCATTTTGTGCCTCTTATGTCTCAGATACAACTGCAGACATTTGCTTTCGAGTCACAGATCGAAGCCGTTTGTTTGGTTGAAGGAAAAGACTTGTTGACCTGCCAAGTCTTGAGACGTGCACCTTGTATTAATCTTTGAAGAAAACCTAACCTTATCTGTGACTTGCCAGTGGAAAAACCTGAAATGTAAGTGATTCCTGCATGAGAAGCAAAAAAATAGGGGCAAGACTAAAATTAAAAACACATGGAAAACAGGTCTGTGGAAGAAAAGTCAATTCATAACACCTGTAGAAGAAATTTCCACATTTTATCCTACTCAGTTTATTTTCCTTTGCACTGACAAAAAAGGACTTTGTCAAAGCAGCGTGTCATTTTTACACCCGACAGGTCCTCTCTGTCCTTGAGTCTCTTTTTCGTCAAATGGTCTTTAACAAAAATAGAAATAAATTCTATCAGGAGGAATATCCCTCTTATCCCCACTACGTCTGCCTCTCGCCTCTTCAAATACCCTTTGCTCACTGTAACAACATTTGCATCCTCTGCTGTAATTCTTGTTTCTGTGCGTTAAAAGTTCAGCTTCATTTTGAACGACAGATTTCTTCTTTACAACGTTACCGGGCATATGAAATGTTAATCAGACGTGTATCTGATCCACACAGCTCTAGTCCCACATTATAATATGTGTGTAAGCCTGTGTTTATCTGTATTTGTAGCCTACAGTAAGTGATGATGGATCCTGGCATCACCGTGGCTTAATCGGGCTTAAACACAGCTACAGTAGATGCTGTTACTCTGAATGTAGATGTCCATTATAAAACAGTGTGGAATCTAGTGTAGATTGGTCATACAATTCTTATTGCACATTCAAATGTAGTTTAGAATATATATGCATTATCGCTGCTGTAACAAAAGTGGTGCATGGAAAAGTTAAAGGATGATTCATTTCACAGCATTATGGGATAGCAATTTTGATATATGCACTCGTCACTCCCAGGGGATGAACCAGATGATGACTCTTTGGTGATGCACTTCTTTTTCATCTATCGGCGCCTTGAGGTTAACAGTTTTTTTTTGTCTGTTGTTTGTCTTTTTTCGGTGAAATGTCTTGACCACTTTTGGCTAGCTCGCCGAGATATGTGTCGGGATGAATAAGTAGAATATTTTAAACTTGTTTTTGTGCAAGTCTATTCATGAGAGTAAAAGCCTTGAGATGAACCATCTGGGTTTCAAGGGGGTCCTTACATACAAACAATACAAACACCCACAAAAAACAATAACATGAACACAATTTCAAACAAATCAACATTTCTAAAACAGGCCATGAACAAATTCTTGCCTCGAATTCTTTTTTTATAGATACATGCATACGTATGTACATATACACAGTGGATGCTGCTGTAGCTTCTTCCGCAACATTTGCAATCCACCTAATAATTCAGCAAATGTCTACCTGTTTTTATGTATGTGGAATGCATATCTTGTAAACCAATAAATGTTATCGGCTTCACAGTAGTATGTGTATTCTTAGTGGTTATGGGAAGCGCAGTCTTGATTATGGTGCGATTTGGACACGTGATACATTCATTATGAAGAAAAACTGATTAAAAAGGTTGCTGTCAGTGGGGGCGGGGCAGTGGGCCGTCAGTCTGTAGGCTAAATTAACCATGTCTTATCCGTCATCCTCCGATAATCTACAGCAGTCGCTGCCGCCAGATTATTCTGACACTATGATTATTTTTATTTCACTTAGTCGGACTGACACACAGATTCACGGGCGTCACAGGTAATGATCTCCGTCATGGCAACAACATCTGATATACTTGCTGCCGATGATCTCATAGCTGACTCTCTTAGTTAACTAGAGAGTCAGTTATGTAAGTCGGTCCTAGCCCAGTCAAAATGGATATACTATACAAGTCTTTGAAGAGGACTCACTCACAGCAAGGAATACTTCTGAAGCAGCACAAAATTAACAGAAAACAAACCAGCAGTTCATTCTGAAAAAGAAGACTCAGAACTGGCACTCACCTAGTTTACTGAATCACTAGGTGCACTCAAGTACCCAGTCATAGAGAGTTGTTGAACAGGCACTGCAATATATCAAAATGTGAAATAATGTCAAAGACTGGATGATTGAATTCATTCCATTCCAGTCTGAAGGAGCTTTAAACAGTATACATATTCCAGATTTTTTCAGTGATGATATAATGCAGCCGCGTGATAAGGGGTCACTGTATATACTTTCAGTATTGGTGGTTAATGTATACATGAAAAGACAACATTGCAGTCAGTTGTGCAGTAGCTATAACATGGTGCTACTAGCAGGGTCAGTGGCAGCAGGACTTTTTAATATCTCCCATTTCCAAGGGAGACCAGCCCCCACAGCTTATATAACACAGGAAACAGATGTTGGCAACACACAATCATCTCTCCCTCCCTCTCTTCCCCCCCCCCCCTCTCTCTCTCTCTCTCTCTCTCTCTTTCTCTCTCTCTCTCTCTCCCCCTCTCTGCTTTTGTCCTCTTTCTTACCCCTTTTTGTCCTTCACTCATGTCCCTAAGCAAGTTACACTATATAGATATATGTTTTGTCCATCATTACGACACCTGTACTCTGCTCACTGTTTGGTGTTAGTGACATTTAAAGAGACAGCCTGCGTTTTCCATCAAAATTACTACAGACTAGTGTAGTGACATAGATACATATAATTAAATCCAGTTCTTTTGAGCACGCTAAACCTGCAATTTAAAGTCGAATGCAGTACAGAGGCACTTTTAGTTTCACAGTGTACGAGATATTTCTTAAAGTTGGGGTTACTGTTTCCAGTTGTGGATTATTTGTTGTGTAATCTGTCTTCAGCTGCACAAACACCACTGTGATGATGTGACTCAGTTTTCCAGTGCACGAAACAGATACTGCAAACTTAAATGAGTTTTTTGAGTTGTAAATATGACAGTTTTTTGATGGAACACATTAAATTCTCGTTTTAAAATCACATTTATTAACATTAGTATAAAAATATTCCAAGCGAATGGGATAAAGGCGGTGGACTAGTGGCAGAAACTTGGACTATGGGCAGAAAAGGTCTCTGGTTCGACTCCACGGAGAAACAACAAAAAGACGAACCTGGATTGATCTGTCCAAAAATACAAGTGGATTCTCCCTACCCTGTCTAGTGCCCCTGAGCAAGGCACCTTACTCCCCAACATCTGCTCCCCGTGCGCCGTACATGGCTGCTCACTGCTTTGTGTGTCCTTCACCAGATGGGTTAAAAACAGAGGTTTAATTTCCCTACCTGCATGAGTGTGCCTGTGCATGTCTGTGCATGTGTTGGGCATATGGGACAAATAAATGTATCTTAATCTTAATCTTAAACGTCATAACGCCACCTAGTGTTTCAAACCATCTTGGACCTTGCAAGGCCAATGCTTACGTAGAGTCAGCCGTTTTTTTAACGTCTCGACATCATGACATTTATATACATACCAGCGACCGCTCCTGAGTGTTAATCTGGAAAGCTGTGCTCATTTTCAAATCTATATTGAAACTAAACCCCTAAACAACTACACCCTCTACCATTCAGAGACGTCCCCCAACCTCTCCTGCCCCTCAGCTTTATCTCACACACACCATTTAAAATACTGGCTGAGACAGACGCCTGTGCCAGCAGTTCAAACGGCTCGGGACCACCGTGGTATAGGCTGTCAAGGATTTTCCGGAGGCGAGAACCCTCTACTGCATTCAATGTTTCTGATGCTAAAGTGTCTGCGCTGCTACTGGAGTTGTTGCTAATAGCTGAGCAACCTAAATAACTTGTTGTGTTTCGTGGTCGTATGTGGGGAGGGGGGTAGGTTTGTCTAGGCTACACCTCCCAGCATTAGGTTTGAGATTTTAGCCAAAACTTTGGGGTGAAGTTAAAGTTTTATTAGATGGAGCAAAAACGAGCAGAGAAAGCAGTGCTCATCTCAAAAGAGTAAAACCTAAAGGGATCCAAGGATAATGAAAACGCCAGGACTCTTCCTCAATATCACCTGTTTTATGATTCCCCCTCGTGTTAGCTTTAAAGTCTGTATCAAACTTCAACACCTCAGAGAACTTAAAACACATCTCTGACCTCGATTCCTTTTTGTGCCAATCGATTTTCAGGCTTTTTCTCAACTTTGTGAATTTGTCAGAAAATGAAAAGTCCATTTCACCTCCTCCTGCTTCCAAGCCCAGATGATGCCTGTTGCCTAGGCGACTGCTATAACCCAGGTGACAGACCCTTCCTGTGAGCAGCGCCCTGTGATTGGCCTGCCGACAGCTATGTGTATGCATGTGTGTGTGTGTGTCTGTATGGATGTCTACGTGTGTGTTTGGGGGGGATGTCCACAGATTGAGTGTTTTGATTGGCTGGCTTGGTTGGCGGAGGCAGGGGCCCCAGCAGACAGAGATTCTGAACAGAGCATTGATTTAATCGGCTGGCAAGCAGGCAGACAGTGGGCGCACGCTTGCAAACACACACGCACACATTTATAGAAACTGGCTGGCGGGCTGGAGGTGCAAGGGGAAATTTGGCCCAACGGGGGTCACCTCTGTGGGAGCGATTGTATGTGTGTGTAATATCATGCTCTCCAGGAGAGGCGTTGCTGGCAGTAATAGAAGCACTCCCAGGAGCAGACCACGCTGGGTAATATCACACTCCCTAGGGAACTCGCTACACAACCCTACACACACATACACAGCCTGACACACACACACACCATGCGTAGCAACACACAGCAGACATATGGCCTGTGTTCTTACTAATGCAAAGATTTAGACAGGAGGAGCACAGATCAACTTCTTGCATTCTTACAAGGTTAGGTGATAAAGTGAGGGCTGGAGCACTTCATGAGTGGACATCCTGGACATCAAGGACACACTGAGAGTCATATTCAGAGAGACTCTTAGTGGTTTTCTTTCATGAGAAATCATACAAACTGAATAGTATTTTTTTATACTAAGGAAAATATTTATAAATTGGGTTAATTTAATGCAATTTCTGAAGCTTTTAATAGTTTGTGTTACAGCAGATCAGACGTCAATTTTAAATTTTCATTCTTTGACAGTTTTTAAAAACTTGCAAACCTATTAAAATATATTAATTTCTTCTAAACCTCTTAAACTATGTGTCGCAATTTGGGTCAGGGTCTCAAATTGCAAAGGAGACAATTTCAGCACACTGCTTCATATTATCCTCTGCGGCTGCTTTCTTGTGATGTAGTTTGTGATGTTTGGTGTTTCTCTTGTGACTGAAGGGTTTAAATTCCTCAGGGGTCCCAGTAATTCATCCCTATTTATTTACACTAACCATTAAACGTTGTAGAACACCGTCATTAGGGCCCGAGCACCGAATGGTGAGAGGCCCTATTGAAATTGTAAGGATTATTCTTTTTATTATTGTCACCAAAATGAATTGGCTTTTGAGGGCTTTAACATGCTGAACTTCTTACCAAATTTGCAGAAAACTAGAAAGTGTTGAAAATGTACGTGTTGTGGAGTAATTTGAAATGGGCATGGCAAAATGGCTCAATGGCGCCCCCTGGAATCAACCCCTAGGTTTCCCTATGAGCGATCTTCACCAAAATCGGGACACAGGTGTATTTTCCATTTGTTACTGAAATTACATAATAAAATATTTCACTGTTTGAGAATTTGCTGTAGAGTACAAATCAATTATAAAGATTTCCTGAATTTAATCAAAAAATGATAGGAATTGGGCAGTAAAACATACTTTCCCACTAATGTGTTGCACTTATAGTTTTCTATGAGGTTTTATTGTGGCGATTGAGCAGCTTTTCATCATGTGAGCAAACCTCTGTCTTCTTGCCTGGCCTTTTCTTGCTGCTCTGATAACAATACAGTACTACTTGCTGTATTGGAGTATTGTCCTTATCATAGTGGTGACTGTAGTGACAGTTTGTCCAGTCCTGTCTTTGTTCAGACAGAGGGTTTGTAAGTCATCAACAAAAGTTGTGATGCTCATAGAAATGTTAAACGTTCAAAGCTTCATTTACTGCAGGTTAACAAATTAGTTAATGGCTGGAAAAGGTTTTTTTATATGATTTCTTAATGGCTGATGATGAGCTTTTGTGACCTAAACCTTTTTATTTTACTTTTTTTTCCTGCTGACCTTTGTATCACCTAAGGGGATTAACATGTATGATATGGACATTAGCTCATTATAGGCTTTTGTAGAACAATTGATCAGATTTAGTATATATCTCTTTTTCCGATTGGCTCTTTCCTCAGAACACGGGATAAATCATGTGATCACTTTTTTACTCTTGCCCTGTGTTGTAAATCCGGTAAGGTTGCTGGTTGAATCTTATTTTCACTATTGTTGATGACCTTTTGATGAACCTGAGAGGTGGCAAAACAGATCTGGTGGTTACAGTAGAGCTTTTTCCAGACAACAAGATCAAAGAGCTTTTGGCAATATGCAGGGACAGCAAAAGTCAGACAATCTCCGTCAGTGTTCTTCAAATGTGAAAGGTAAAGTCTGGAAGATGTCCGGACCCAATGTGAGGCACTTTTTCCGGAGTTCATATCTGAAAAAAATGTTATGATGACCATGATAGGAAGGCGGAAAAAACACAATTTATGTCTGTCACAGGGAAAAAGTTCCTTCAGAGAACAAAGCACACAGTGAAATCTGTTTTATGTTATTTTAAAAGCCTCTATTTAATCAAATCTGCAGAAAACATGTCGTTTTTTATCGCTTGGGTGAAATGACCCTTTAACCCTCACCCACTTTAGTACGAAGGGCTCCTCAGGTTTGAGAATTTGTTTCCAATTAATGCTCACATGCACATCACCGGCACATCTGACATTTCCCTCTTAATGGATTCCTTGCAGTATTTGCAGAAATCACACGCCTGCAGTCCTGACATCTCCCCACCCTGTAGTCTGTACCTGGAACATATCACACAGTACTACAAAGTGAGCTGCACACGCGGCAGAGCGGCTTTAATTTTATATTTACTTCTTTCCCCTCTCTTTCCCCTCTCTCCCTGCCATTCTCCGCTCCCTGCCGTACGCAAACTCCACACATTTTACCACGTTCAGATGACAAGGCAGATGAAAGAGCGGAGAGGGCTGTGAGAGATAGAGGCAATGAGTGTATTTTCGTGGCGGCCCATCTGAGATCCCTCCCCTCTCTCTGTAATCTATACGCTGGTTTCGCTGAGATTGGGAGCCGACAGCTTCATTAGGTGAGGAGGAAGCTGCTTTGATCTAAAAATACACGGCGTCGACGCCTCTGGAGTGGAAAAAGTTAAAGAGTTTCCCTGTGTCTTAATCCAAAAAGAAGATGATTTTTTTCTGGGGAAAGGCGGAGGATTGGGAAATATTGAGTGAAGTGGCGTTGAGGATTGAAGATGCATTAATTCTCAGATTCTCATTCCTCCAAATGTTATCTTCCCTGGGAATAAATGTTTGTGCGGATGATGTTTTTCTTTTTTGGAGGAAGGTTGTTTTTCCTTTACTT
The DNA here is from genome assembly GCF_947347685.1 of Pleuronectes platessa. NCBI lineage: Eukaryota > Metazoa > Chordata > Actinopteri > Pleuronectiformes > Pleuronectidae > Pleuronectes > Pleuronectes platessa. Next base: position 8,162,402 of record NC_070642.1, read on the forward strand.
GTGAAGGAGGCAGAAACCCATCAGTGCCCAGAATGTCATTTTTTGTGCAGGTCTTTATCTCAGTGGGGATGTGTCGTTGCTGTGTGTACAGGTGGTTTGGTAAATAAGAGTGCAGCTCGTGGTCTGTACTTTGAGCTCGTGTTCAGGGCTTTGGACTTGTTGGCTCAGGTCAGTGTGCTGTGCTGTGTTTGTGATGTGCTTTGAGCGGCCCGATAGCACTTTCAATAACATCTCTCTCGTCTGTCTCGCTGTGCCCTCTTCACCCCCCTCCCTCTCTTTCTACCTCCTTTCTTTCTTCCTTCCTTTCTTTGTTCCTTGCAGAGCATAGGCAAAGGCTCCCTGTGGTCCATAGATCCGGAGTATAGGCACAACCTGATCCAGGCGCTGAAGAAGACGCCGTATCATCCCTACTCGCCGGGCCTGGCCACCCCCTCCACCTCTCCACCCACCCTGCCTCCGACATTTCACCACAGGTGAGAGGGTTGATCTGATTGGTTGATTGATTAATTGGTTGATGGGTTTGTGACATATGGGATTTAGCTAATTCAATGCTTAATCACCTTTGCTTCAGTGGACTGGATCATTTAGCCTGTTTAATTAATAAACCCATTCACTAATAGAGACCTAGGGTAAAGATTTACACCCATGAACATATACATATGCACTATGGTGATGAAATGGCCAATCAGCTCTGGCGGGGATATGCGCTCTCCGAGTGTCCTTCTAGTTTCTAATTCTTTAGGTCATGTTTAACTGACTTCTGAAAGCACGTGTCGAAGTTCCTTTAACGCTTATTTTTTTTTTAAACTAAACTTTCCCACAAGCTGAGCAGAACAGGGAACCTTATGTGGCAGTTTTAAGATATTGATTATGCTAATGATCAAACCTCACTGTCACCCCCCAATGAAGAGGTGGCAGGTTGAAACGAGCTATTTCCAACAAGTTTGTGGAGTTCAGAGACTTTGATGACCTACAACACTTAATACTAAACCTTCAAACTTAAAAGTTTTGAATAAAGTCTAAATATGTTTGTCTAAATATGTATCTAATTTATTCAAATCAAATACAATAACTACTTAACTTATTCAAATTGAAAGGAAAATCCCTAACGATTAACTATTTTCTCTGTACACTTAACAGTCAATCCACTACATCAGTAATAAATGTCAAATATTGGTTAGTTATAGCTCTGAGGCAGATGGAAACATGTACACTCCTCCACCTCCCTCTCTCTCTCCACCCACCTGCCCCGAGCGTTATGAAGCTGACCCGCCCCATCCTTCCCTCAAATCTTTTTTCTTCTTCTTCTTCCATGCAACAACACACGTCCCTCCTCCCATCTCCCTCCCCCTCGGGCGCATCACATGTAAAAAGCGCTTGTTGCCTTTCTTCTTTTTTTTCCCTCCACATGTTCGCTCCCTCACCTTCTCCCCTGCCTATCTTGTCCACCCCCCTGTTTTGCCTTTCCTCCAGCTCTGAACACTCCCCGGCTCCGCTCCTCTCACTCTCTTGCCTCCTCTTTTAATATCTCACACACCCTCTCGCTCGTTCTCGGGCATACATTACAATTTGTGGTGCACCCACTACTCCGTCTTCTTTATTTACCCCCGCTGTGATTTATTCCCACACTCTCTCTTTCTCCCTCTGCTCTCTTCTCTCTCTCTCTTCACCACTTTATCATTCAATTAGATCCTCTTTTGTCTATGTTCTCTTCGTTCTCCGACCCCTCACACACGCCCCTGCACACCACAGCAGCATCCACCTGTGTTGTTTCCCCCACAATCCTCTCCTCTCCTGACCTCTCCTCCACCCTGCAGCCTCTTCCTTTTGCTAACTTCTTGCTTTCCGACTCTTTTGCACATCCCTGTGGATATGTCAGCGAGAGGTACCATTAGTCGTCTTTTTTTTTTCTTCTCCCCTTTCTTCTGCTCGGTCTCTTTCTCTCACGCACTCTCTCCCTCTCTCCCTCTCCCCATCTCTATGAATACCCCAAGACCACCACCTCCCCCCTCCACCCCGCTCCCCAGTTGATCTGGGCAGGCTGGCTTGCGGAGCCAGCGGACTGTGTAAGACAGAATAATTGGTTCACCATAAAATGTAAAAGTGTCATTTTGAACAATGAGGTATGGGGAAGTGGAACAAATTGGGGGGATGGGGGGGGGCGGTGGTGGGGAGGTGTGCTGCGGTGAGGAGAGTGTAGGGGGGGTGAGGAGCGGGGGGGGGGGGAGAAGAGGTTGTTCATTTGCATTGTGACACACAGTGGGCCAACGAGAGTCGGTGAGGAATTCTTGGTTGGAGCGGAGCTGAGGGCCACCTGAAGAACGTGTGTGTCTCTGTGTGTGGGGGTGTGGGTGTGTGTGTGTGTGGGTGTGTGTGTGGATGTGTGGGTGTGTTCTTACCTTCCCAGCAGCCATTAGTTTCAAGAGTAACTAACAATTATTTTCTTTGTCAGATGACCAATAATTTCTTTCTTCGTTTATCGATTCATTATTTGATCGACAACAAAAGTGCATCAAAGTGTCCTGAGAGACTCAGGGGGACATCTTCAAATGTCTTAAAACAGAGAAAATAAGCAAAGCCTCACAGTAAAGAAGCTTCAACCTGAGAATAGGGGCCATTATTTATTTTTCAGAATCAGTGTAGTTGGGGCACCCCACATGCGGAGACTTGAGTCCTGACTCAAGTTTCTGACCTGGCCCATTCCAGCGCGTGTTCACCCATTTTCTTTTCCCATTTGATAATCGCAATGTCCACTCAATGAAGCAAGACCCAAAGACCAAAGAATCTGAGTTTTATCATATCATTGATTGATTATTGCAGCTTTATTTTCCATAAATATCTGCAGCGTACAAAATCTAATCTGCAGAGACTGAAAAACCTGAAATAGAAAAATTTATCATGGTGTTGCCGCTATTGTTTCTCATCAACAATGCTGTGCCTGACAGTTACTTGCAGTCATTAGCAGGGATCATGTATCAAACACGTAAGAATGACCCTCAACAATAAACAACCAATAGACTAACCTTATTTATTTGTCTGTGTGTCCAGGTAAAAGCTGTACTTTTTGACACTCAGGTGTCAGGGCAGCCTTAAATCGTTGAAAGCTAGATCGTTCAGAAACGGCTTCATTTTTTTTTAACCATAAAAAACGCTTGTAAATTCTGCCTATGAGCGAACAGCAAGCATCTTTGACATCTCAGCGAGTAGATTTTTTTATATTGCATTTAAATGAATGGAATCCAGCGACTGCATGGAAGGGAGAAAATCAATGTAAGAATTTATGACGTGCTTCAAAAACTGTCCAGCGTCGATGTAAAGCACTTGCACAGCATTTACAGTATGCACGGTTTGTTGCTAATGGGCTTCAACATGAAAACCACTTGTATGGTCCTTGCTGCTGGATCCAGCTCCTAGACTTCCCAGACATGTCAGATATGTCTGTTTATATCAATTTGTTTAAGTTCATCCACAAAATATCTGTAATTCATTGACAACACCAGTGCCGGGATAATATTTTAATATTGGAACAGGCTGGCACAGATCGTTATATGATCCTGTAGTGTGGGGTTAATGTGACTTATAATTCCACATCTATAGAACCACTTCTTCATCATGAAAATTGTTCTATGAATACACCCGCCGTATTTAGAGCTGCAAAACTGCTGCCGTTTCAGATGAAATCTCCAGGTCTGCGTCTTGGTCTGATGGCCGGCTGATGAAGAAAGGTTGAAAGGTTCAGGGATTAATGTATTTATTTCTTTCAATTATTTGTTTTATTTTGTTTCACTTTACTTTTCATAAACAGACAGGAATTCCACAGACATTAGAAAAGAAAAAGAAAGAAAAAATGTATACTATAATTTATTATTAATATTTTTTGCAACATCCACCCCCTATTTTTTAGGGTGCACAGGTGCGCTGTTCCAGTTGTAATATTTTGTTCAGGATTACTTCGAATAGGTTAAGTGTTGGGGGTCTTTGTTGGTTCCAGTTTCCTTTCAATGTGTCTTGAAACTAAGTAAGACCAATCAATAGAGCACGATATCTCTCTCAAGAGCTCTCACTCTCAAGAATATTATGGCATGAAGTGTAATGACTGCAAATGGTTGTGCAGTGTGTCTATTATGTTAAGGTCAAGGATTGTCTCAAGCAGCTCTACACAACCGAGAAGTGGAGGATGCACAAAGAGAACGAGAAGATACAGAGAGAGGAAGTGGCAGAATGAGGAGATGGGGGAAATAAGATGGAGAGAAAGGGAGGAGGGTGCAGAGCAATGATGCTTCTTTGTCCTCTACTCTTTGTCGCTTACACCTCTTGGTTTTTCATGGACCATAATAACTCACGCCGCACACCAGCCGACCCCCACCTGCAGCCCGCTCCAGTGTGTGCATCTGTATGTGCGTCTTTATCTGCACGTGCAACTCAGCAGTTAACATGTTTCAAACTCTGTGTGTGGATGTGTGTGTCTTATGCATGGCAATTGTGTGTGTGTGTGTGTGTGTGTGTGTGTGTTTGTGTGTGTCTGTCTGTCTGTCTGTCTGTCTGTCTGTCTGTCTGTGTGTTTGTGTGTGTGTGTAAGGGAGAGCGGGGGAGGGAGCACGCCTGGTAGGAGGTCAGCTCCATGGTGCATTCCTTCACACCCCATCAGCATCTGGATGGGAGGAGTAAGGGAGGGGAGAATGGATGGAAGGTGGAAAAGGTGTCTCCATGGGGTTTGGGAGAAGCTCTCGCTCTCTCACTCTCTATTCCTCTCTTTCTTTCTTTCCCCTTCACCCTCCCTTTCCTCTCCCTTGGAGAAAAAAAGATGAGGCGAGATGCTGAGGGGGGGCGTCTACCTCGGATTTAGCCCCTCGCCCACTACATTAAATGTACAGGGTTGCCTTGGCAACGGGAACGCCGCCATGGCAACACATGTAGTATAAGGCAGGTGCTGTCGCACTGTGAAGCCATTTGTTGAGAGAGAGAGAGAGTGCAGGGATGGGTAGAGAGACAGAAGGAAAGAGTGAGAAAAGGGAGAGGGAGTGAGATGGGGGGAGTGAATGAGATGGGTGGGGGGTGGGGGTGGTAGGGAAAACAGACAGGCTGTTAGCGCAGGAAAAATATGTTATCGCCGTGGCAACGTAATGTGGCAACTCTCCATGGCAACAGCAGGTGGCTCAGGGCTGAAATTTGTGTTTTGCTTTTTCGTGTGTGTGTGTGTGTGTGTGTGTGTGTGTGTGTGTGTGTGTGTGTGTGTGTGTGTGTGTGTGTGTGTGTGTGTGTGTGTGTGTGTGTGTGTGTGTGTGTGTGTGTGTGTGTGTGTGTGTGTGTGTGCGTTCACGTGTGTGTGTGTGTGCGTTCACGTCTGCGTTTGTGTGTGTGTTCACGTGTGTGTGTTCATCTTCCTTCTGCATCTGGTGAGGTGAGAGCCTCCCATCAGAAGTGCACACGTCCAAATCCTCACATTCAGCAGATTAGCAGAACATAAAACACGACTCACATTACAAAGGCAACTCTCCTGATGAGTGGAGACCGCTGGAAACGAATGGGTCGTTCTTTTAGAGTTCACGCAGCGTCGCCAGGTGTTTTCTCTCCTGTGTGTGTGTTTGTGTGTTTTTACCATCGACTGTATAGGGGTTTTACATATGACCAAGATGCACGTTGTCGGCTAACACGCGCCCTCTGTGTTTGAGAACAGCCTGTCTAAACACGGAGAGAAAAAGAAAGGAGCAGTCAGACGTGATGTCTAATGGGGAGCTAAAGACCACTCAACCTGGGAAAGCTCTTTACATCCTCTCTCTCTCTCTCTCTCTCTCTCTCTCTCTCTCTCTCTCTCTCTCTCTCTCTCTCTCTCTCCCTCCTCTCCCTCTCTCCATCCCCATCCTCATCCCTCCATCCTCCTCCATTCCTTTGTCTTAAAATTATGGCTCCACCAGCAAAAGTGCATCTCTTGTCCTCCTTTGTGTGTATGTGTGTGTGTATGTGTGAGTGAAAGTGTCTCTGTCTATGTGAGAAATGCCGTCATTACCTCCCTCATTAGTGGTGCAATGATCGCGTAAACTGAGTCCCTGGCTTTGGGCGCGTGCATGCGTGTGTGTGCAGCATGAGTGTGAGTGTGAGTGTGAGTGTGAGTGTGCACGTCTCTCTTAAACCTGCCCGGCTGACATGAGCGTGTGTTAAATGTACGAGTGCTGATGATTTTTTTTTTTGTGTTGAATGTGTATGAATGGAACAGTGGCAGACGATGGGAGGTTGTCATGAGAAATTACCCCCATGGACTACAGCGGCGAGGCTGTAATTCTCTGAGGTAATCACAGGGAATAATGGCAACAGTGGGACACCCGGGAATCTAATCACTATAATCAGAAGCACTGGCTTATGGGCTCAAATTCCTGCCTTTGCTATCGGCCTTGTGATGAAGCCCGCTGGGCCGGACGGCTGTGCAACATGATCAAATGATTGACCAGTTTTCTCTCTCTCTCTCTCTCTCTCTCTCCCCCTCTCTCCTCCATCCCTTCTTCCGCTTTCTAGTCCTCCATTGTGGTCGGGGAGTCCCCTCTTCAGAAAGAACGGAGGAGTTCTCCTACAAGGTACAGTCTCACCTCTGAACATCTTTAACCGTGTGTGTGTGTGTGTGTGTGTGTGTGTGTGTGTGTGTGTGTGTGTGTGTGTGTGTGTGTGTGTGTGTGTGTGTGTGTGTGTGTGTGTGTGTGTGTGTGTGTGTGTGTGTGTGTGTGTGTGTGTGTGTGTGTGTGTGTGTGTTGGTGTGGTTGTGATCTCCCACCTGTTTCCTCTCTGTCTCTCACCCTCTTGCTCACTGTCCCCCCATCCCGCCACCTCCTCCCTCCCTCTATGGATGTGCCAACTCCAATCATCTCAATTCCAAATCCCTCTTTTTAGAAGCGCACCTTAAGAATACCAAGCGCTGAGTTCTGACACTTGGCTCGGCGCCAGAGGAGGGAGGCTTTTGCTATGGAGGCGTATTTGGAAGTTTAAAGAAAGAAAAAAAAAAAGGAGAGATGGAGACACAGCAAGTGAGAGAGGAATAAAGAGGGGGATACAAATCCCAGCTTCAAGTCAGACTCTTGAGCACTCCCCCTGCCTCGATCCTCATTACACAACATACAGTTTCTCTCTTTTACACTTATACACCTTCTCCCTGTATTTGCCATTGTTCCCCTCCTCCCGTTCTCCTCTTCTTCTCCCCCCTGACCTCCTCCCTGGTGGCTGGACGGCAGTTTAAATGGACATTCAATCCCAATCAGGGAGCACTCCAGGAGCTCGCTGGGCTGCCGAGTCCTAAATGGAGGGGGAAATGGATACATTAGGCGTCTGCGGCGCGCCCTCCATTGCCACTGATAATGGAGTAGTAATGGTCAAGGAGCCGAGGTTGGAGAGAGTGTCTGAAAACCTGGTCTCCCTGTAGACGCTCAAAGTCTGAGAGTGATGTGTCTGAGAGGCTGGACAGAAAGATGGACAGAGAGGGAGACAGGCGGGAAGGCCAGCGTGGAGTGCACATGTGACAGGCCGAGATGGGAAAAGAGGAACTTTTTAAATTTGTAATGTGTTTAAGAAGAGAGAGAATCACCGTGTGCGATATTCGTCGGCAGTGGGGAGAAAGAAAGTTGTGACAGACAGCCAGAGGCAAAGTGAAGACAAAGAAGGGTGAGGGGGAGACTCCAGAGTGAGTGAGTTTGGGGCTGTTGGTGCCCTCTGTTATTACTTCCATCTCCCATTCCCTGAGCTTTCAGAGCTTTCTGAGTTGATGTGGGCTGAAATCTGCCTCTCCCTGTGGCCCGGCACCGGCTCAGGACGAACGCAAGGACAATGGCTCTTAGCCATGTCCTCATCCCAACCCATCACCGCACCACCCCCCAAAGTTCATCATTCAGCGGCTCTAAATTATGGAGGATCTCTTCAGCCAAAATTGTTCGTGTTTTATTTAAGTTCTTAGGTTACCTGCCATCATATAAAGATAAACCTAATTTTGGTTGGATTAATTTAGAGCCAATTGTACAGCTTTATTAACGGCAGAGAAAGTGTGTATCCAAGCCAATTTCACTTAATTTTTTAATTCCTTATTTTACTGCTCTCCTTAATCAACAACTCTCTCTTTTGATTCTGTCACCGCTCAAATAAAGCAAGCTTCTTTAAAACCACTTCTCAAAAAGTTCAACCTTGGTCCAGCTCTACTCCAAAATAATTATTAGACATTTAGGAAAACCCTCTCTGAAAGGAGCCTCATTGTTTCTGTTGGCGGTTTCCTCTTCTAAATGCCGTATTGTGACGCCTCAAGGTTCAGTCCTTGGCCCTATTCTGTTGGCCTTGTACATGCTTGTGTGCACATTCAATAGGACACTTTAAAGGTATCTGCTATCACTGTTCCGTGGATGATATTCAATTATATGTCTCATTCAAACCTCAAAACACAGCCAAATTGTCAGTTTTAATTAACTGCTTTAATGCTATAAAAGACTGAATGGTCGCTAATTTCTTTTTGCTAAACGCTGAAAAAGACAGAGATCGTAATATCTGCCCCTCTTGGTGCTGTCACTACAAGTGGATGGTTTCGGGTCTCTCAGCCATAAGAAATCTAGATGTTAATATGGTTCAGTAAAGTCATAGAAAATGTTGCAAAATTCATGGAAACTCCATAACAGAACAGCTAATTCAAATGTAACTCTTATCCAACCAGCAAGGCGAATAGAGCATAACTGCGACCACCCACTTAAAGAACAAGTCTTGTTCCGGAAATACGGTGGTTGCAACATTTTGGCTGATAATCAAAATCTCTATTCAGAAAATGAAATAGGATTTTTGCTGCCAGTACGAAGCCTTTGAGCTCTATTGCTGCTGATGAGCATTCAGTCGGATAGGATCCATACAGCCATATTTAAAAGTGTTATTTTGTTACAGTCATTCAGTGTTACATGTCAGCCAGCCAACCACTTAAACACTCAGGCTGGAGTGTGAGATCGACAAGCCAGTTAGACGTCCAGTTCAACTGCCAGAAACTTCAGCCCACCAGCAATCCAGTCAGTCAGCCAGTCAGACAACATTAGCACGCGTCCTGCCCTCAGACTCTGTGCTCACTTTGAAACACACGGCAGCACGTGCAGCCGGATAGACAGGAGGAGGAGGACGGAGGAGAATGGGGGGGGGGTGTTTTGACTGAGCGAGAGGCCCTTCTCAAACAGTTGCATTCTCAGGGTTTGCTGGAAGTGACCTTTGAACCCTCTGCCTCCTCTGGCGAGTTCAGCGAGCATGTGCGTCTCTGTGTGCACTCGGTGTTTGTCTGATCTGCTGCGGAGTGCGCAGCCTGCAGGGGCCATGTGGAACTCATTTAACGGGATGAGACAGAGGAGGCCGAGTGCGTCTACGGTGCAGCGAGAGCCGGAGAATGGAGGGAGGGAGGCTGAGGGCCGCGCTCGCCATGGAAAACGGGCAGGCAGGCGTAGACGTAGGAACCAGACAGAAAAGGACCAGCTGACCAGACGTAGGAAAAAAGACAAACTGGAGGAGATTTTCTCTCCAGGAAAAAAGGCAGAGAGGCAGAAAGACACTTCTTTTCTGTTCTTACATTTTTCTTCCTCAGCACAACCATTCCTGCCTTCTGTCTTCTACCAAGCCAAGTGTGTGTTTTTATACGTTTAGCTTTGCGCTTGTAAAATGCGCGTCTCGATCTGTATCCCAGTTTGGTCAGGACAGGCTCTGGGAGTGCTGCCTGCTCTTTCCCAGCTTACTTCGTCACTTCGTCTCCCCGGCATATGTCGCCTGCTTTTTTACCTGCAGAGACAGCGTGCACGCTCAGCTGGAGATATGAGTCACCACTATACATAGAATGACAGCGAAAATGATAGAGAGGGAAAGAAATCAACAGGAGGGGACGGAATTAGAAAGACAAAGAGAGGCGTTTGTTGAGGATTTCAAACGGCAGAGCGAGGAGGTGAAGAGACAGAACACACACACGTGCGTGAGAGGAGAGTCGTCTGCGCTCGTGCCTGGGAGGAGTGTGTGTGCGTGTGTATCTAGGGTAAACACTGGTGGTCAGGAGTGTGCGGCTGAGCTATGAGAGGCCATGTCAAACAGAGCTTGGTATTTCCTTTCCCCCCTTCTTTCTCTCTCTCTCTCCTTCTCTCTATCACTTTCTCTGCTGATGCATGATCTACCACTCTGTGGCATGTGGAAGGGGAGCCGTTGCTATGGCAACCCGAAGCCTGACTGGAGCGAGAGGTGGGGAAGGAGGGGTGGGAGCGTGTCAACCCGGGGAGACCTAATATACTGCCCACACAGACACACACACACAGACACACACACAAACACACAGACACGCGCACAGAACCACGCAGTGAGTGATCAAGATTACAAAAGAGAGTCTGTGCAGCGACTTACTTATAAGGTTATGGAGAGCAGAGCTGGAGATATCAGGGGCAGAGCCACACTAACTGGAGTCAATAAGATTACACTGGTAGCCGCGGGAAAAAAAGAGAAACACACCAACAATGACGAGCGACAAGAACACAACCTATCATATTTCATTTATGTGTGTTACTGCGAGAACCATACATACATGTGGGATGGTTTTCTGGAGAGCCTCGTCATGTCAACATGTATGTTTTAATGAGCCTATGGTTCCTGGGGAGAATTGAATTTCTCCTCAAAGCATCAGTCATAGATATACTGTATTGGCTATTGGGGGGGGGCTTGGTCTACATTGTATTGATGCTGCGGCAAAGGTTTTTTAGCGTTTGCACCTTAACTCACAAACGCTCCTGCAGCAGACAAAGCAAACAGCAGGTCATCATTTGTGAAATGCAAACTGACCCTGGAGATGGAAATGACAGCTGTTTTAGTGAACTGGGATGACTGTGGTGAGCAGCCAGCCCTGAGTAATGAGAGCTGTGTAGGCTGACATGTACACACACACTCTTCTTTCTCTTCTCTTCTCTTCTCTTCTCTTCTCTTCTCTTCTCTTCTCTTCTCTTCTCTTCTCTTCTCTTCTCTCCTCTTTCTCGCTCTCTTCCATCACACACATAATACAAATCTAGTCCAGGTCTTTTCACAAGTAGGAGACCAGAGGCAGGAGTATGACCTTGCTGAGTCTGAATACGAAAAGATTTATTGTAGACTCTCAATGTTTGTTTTTAGTATTTTAAAAGTATAAGTATTTTTTCCCCTTTTATTGTGTTGGTTCAGAATTGGGAAATGTTCCAGATTCATTCTCTCTAACACATCGGAAACTAAAGCTTTTTTAAGTTATTTATATTTTTAAGTAGTTTCATCTTGATGGTATCACAAGTTTAGCTCTTCTTTACTGTTAGTCTGCTGACAAATCATATCATGGTCTTATTAAACCTGTTCAGAAAAAGATTGTTTCTGTAAATGTGCTTGTCCCCTTTCTTGTTGAGAAGTAGACATCTGTAATGTTAAAGTCTGGGCTGCTGTGGCTCAGGAGTTTCAGAGGGTCGTCAACAGACCTGAAGGTCAGTGGTTAAAACCGTAACACCTCCAGCCTGCAATCTGAAGTGTCCTTGGGCAAGATACTAAACCCCAAATTACCACCTAGTGTGTGAATGATGCCTGATAGAAAGAGTGCTGTGTGAAGTGGGAAGTTAGTCACTGAGACCTGTTTTAAGGACCGTGCTGTAAAAGTTTGATTCCGCTGTAAAGTTGGACATTTTAACATATGCGCCTATGGGGATTGACCTGATTTGGGGTTAGGGAATTGGAGTCAGCTTCAAGTGGCCATTCAGCGAACTGCAGTTTTAGACACTTTAGTCTCTTAGCCCTGGAGGTTGATGCTGGAAGCGGGGGAAATAACTAGATCAGCAGTGTTTTCAAACTTCTCTGTTGCAGGGTCTCTAAAACTCCCAGATATTGTGGACACCAGGTGTATCTGTAGCAGAGTTGGTGTGTTTCCAAATGGAATTGTATCTATGTGGATGCAACCTGAAGCATATTTAGTATACATGTCTTATCATTAGTGTATTTCTCAAGAAGTATTGCAAATGTATTAATAATCCAAACCTGCGTATCAGTACAGTATATAGAACCTGCACTGACAGTGACAGCAGCTTGAAGCCCAGAGTCCAGCAGGGATCAGGGGCGTTTGTAACCTGTGATCTCGGGCTCTCCCCGCAGAATCTGAAATGGCCTCAAGTGCCGGCTTTGGGGGGGCCACTCGAGGACGTTCAAGGATTTGTTGCAAAGCCGGTCTGTTATCCTGGAGGTGTGGTATAGGCTATTGTGTTGTCAGGAGGCAGATCTTTGCATTCATTCTGTAGTGTTTTCTTCGAGGACTTGTATGATGCTGCCGACGTTGTGCTGCAGCACGATGACTCCAGGTGATAGCCGGGTAATAAGCAGCACCTGGTGTTTGCCAGTCGATTCGCCCGCATAGCTTTCAGGCCTGCGAAATTCAATTTTTGTCTCGTTAGGTCGGAGAAAGCACTATTTGGTAAACTCCAGGTGGGCCGGCCATATGCTTGCTTATTCAGAGGAGTAAAATGGCACTTAGATGGAGTGCTGTAGCGACGTCTCTCCTTCTGGCAGCTTTTTATTTTTTATTAATCGGCCGTGTCCTACTCCCTGAACTAGGACTTTCCTGTCTGGTTTCTGTTGACCAAAATTCGGATTCTTCCAAAAACTTCTTCCACTGAATGATTGCCTCTCTGTGCTCTTGGAAACTTTGAATCTTTTAGTTTCCCCAAACTCTTGTCTTGGCATCTACATCTCAGCACAGACCTATGAAACTACCAAACTTGGGATGTGTGAATTTTTTTAACAATTTTTAGTTCACCTTGAACTCAAAGGGGCACTAGTGGAGGGAGAAGAAAATGATGCATCTAAGCAGAATTGAAAAAAATAAAAATGAACCGTCGGAAGCTATTTTCATAATTGATTAAATCGTTGAACAAAAGTTCTACAGTTCCAGCGATGATAATAATTATATTCCTATGACGTGAATATTAAGGTTTTCTTACTTCTCTATTAAACGACATACTTTGACTCTTTGTTAGAAAAAAATAACAAGACAACCAATTTACAAGAGCACTGCACTGCGTTTAAGTTTAATGAACACACAAACCTCTCCAAAGCCTTGTTTGCTCTGTGAATTTAAATTAATGTCTCTGGATTTCCTTAAAAGTACCTTTAATTTGTATTTAACTAAGTTTCAAACACAACAAATGTGTCACTGCTGTTGAATCTAATAGTCTCTGTGGTGTCCACCTCTGAGCTCCAGCTGCCTGCTGCTCAGCCCACAGCATCAGAGACGTTGGATTTAGCCGAGCCCAGCGGTCGTTGGTAATTGAATGACTCGCAGCGGCCTTAACTCATTTATGACGCTTTGTTGCTCAATTTAACCTTGCCTTGCTCATCAATATTGCCCTGTTGGCCTCCTCAGACGGTCAGTGAATGCTCACCGAGCTGCTCCCAAGTCCCATTCCGGTCCAAAAAGATTAAGCGGAAGCACCCTCTGTACTTTTCCCTCAATCCCCAGGATTTACCTTGAATCAATCTGTTTAAATATTTCTTATAAGTAACTCTATCTTCTGCTCCCACTTTTAGTTCCTCGTGGTGTGATCCAAAATGGCGCCCGCGTCAGGAGCCAGGCCCTCTTCCCTGTGATCAGACCCCTACCTTTAAGCCCTGTGGGGAGCAGAACCTCGGCCATAAGGTGGGTAAACGTTGCTGCTGCTACCTTCAACCATGTAATTAATGTCAAGTCAGGTCTTTCCCTGCTCAAACACATTCCCTCGCAGACACACACAGACGCGCCCTCACACACATGCACACATACAGTAGCCTCCAAACAAAAACAACACAACCACACCTACCAGACCTTGCGCTTAAATTTTCCACTAGTAGTTTACATAATTACAACTTTATTGTGCTCAAAAGTCAGAGACGTTCACACACTCCCCGCTGGGCAGAACATTTCATCCAGGTGTGTTTATATAACGGTCTCACACACACACACGTAGGTTTATCAGTGGGAGAGGCCTTGTTATTCAAAAGACATTCGGAACATGCATGGACTTGCACATCCATCATAGGAGCAGAAGAGTATGATGGTCTGCACCACAGAATTAATGAATTAAACATAGCCAAAGGCTCACTAAAGGTATGCAGTGAATATTTGATCACTGTAAGGGGTGCATGTTTTTCTTATAAGATATTAATATGCTAACCCTCTCATTCTGAAGGGAGAAAATGTCCAGGGGACAGGGCACGCTGCTGAAGCTGCTTTTGATTTATTGGTTGTCTGAATACACCCCTGTCCTTTAATGTCGTACAGAGAGGGTGTCTCCTGAATCAAAGAGCAAAATATGTGTTGCAACATTATGTATGAGGTGGACAGTGGTCCAATGGCTTTGCTGCAGGATCGTCACTCTGCGGTGATCTGACTTTGGAGCTTGCAAGGTCCTTTATTTGCTGAGCAAATTCCACAACCTCAGGGAGCATGAGAGCTGTTCAAAATGCTCTGTATGGTTTGAAAAATGCACGGGTGGCAACCTGAAAGTGAGTCTGCTCGTTTCTAAAGGGAAGGCTGACTCTTTGTGGAGATACAAGGTTTTAATCTGACCTGAGAAATATGCATCGCACATTAGGCCCAAGGGTGCTATTTGAGGGTGATGGATTATCAGCAGATTTTTTTCTTTGCAGAGCAAAGTGGGGCAGCGTCATTGGAGTGAGGAGTACACAAGCAGGCCGGCCACCTGCCCACAGTGTGACAGCAGGAGTAACAATATTCTCTCCCGCTCTGTCTCCTTGCTTCATACAGATCATCCCTTGGAGATTATCTAAGCCGAGGGCAGGACAGCCCATCCTGCTACTCTCCACCGCCCTGCAGCGAGGACCTCCAGGATGACCACACTTACAGCACCGCAAAATCCCCCAGCAGGCTCTGCTCCTCCCAGCTCGCGGACCCTTGCTGCCCTCTGGACGACGACGACATCATTGCCGTGGAGATCCAATCGGACGTCAAAACCGAACCCCGGGAGATCCCGTTGGATTCTCACGTCACCACTGCCGCCGCTGCCTACATTTCCCAGCAGCCCCTGCGCGGACAGAGACGTAGCTCGGGGTCGGGAGCTGGGACTCTGGCAGGGAGCAGTTTGCCCTGGACCAAAAACCGAGCAAGGGGCATTAGCGACACACTGCCGCTGAAAAAAAGGCGCGCGGCGGCGGTGGAGAAGCCGCCGGAGAGCGACGACGAGGAGATGAAGGAGGCGGCAGGGTCGCTGCTTCACCTGGCGGGGGTCAGAGCCTGCCTCAACAACATCACAAACCGCACCGCCAAGGGCCAGAAGGAGCAGAAAGAGGCCCTGAGAAACTAAGACACACACATAGAACAAATACATAGTCATGCAAACACACAGACGCTATACAGCTCACAGCACGCACACAGACATTAACACACACACTTAAACAACAATAGGTCAACAGGTAAAGTTACTACAGCATTAGCCTCAACGGACACTTCTCATCTCCCTCTATCTATCTGCAGGGCATTAGGTGAATCCTACTTATTTGTGGCAATATCAAAAATCTATGTTTTCCTACATGTTCAGCAACACTAACATCGATGGGTATTTCTCATGTGTCCTTGTTGTTTTGTTGTTTAAAAAGGGGATGAAAGCCATAAAAAAAAGCATGTTTGGTCACTAATTAGGAAAAGTCGAACCCGACTCGACTGAATCACATTGAGGGAGCGTACAGCACGCGAGCGGAAGATGGCTGTTTGTCTTACCTGTTTGTTTCTATGTGAATCTGTAGCAATCTTGCAGTGATGCCGGCGAAGACGGCAGGGCCAACGGGAGGAGCCCTCGCTCTCTCTCTCCGGGCCGCCCGCCGGCATCACTCTCCTACATCCACGAGCACAAATGTGAGACTGTGCCAAAGATAAGCGACCAGGTTGCTTCATGTAGCCGCTATGACAGCTGACAAAAAAAAAAGAAGAACAAGAAGAAGAAGGTATAGTAGTAAAGAAGAGCTAAAGAGAATGACCTTAAGTGTCAAAATAATTGTAAAACCCAATGTGATATATATTCATGCACTTAAGATTATTTTACGCCACTTATAATAAAAGCATCATGGGTTAAGACATGGTTTATTTCAAGAGCACTCATAGTATTTAAGAATAGATATATTAAAATAAAAAAAAAGGTCATGTTTATCACCATAGAGATGGATAGTGTGCCGGGTCTGAGGCAATATCTCCTTCATTTTGTTGTTGTTGTTGCATAATGTAAACGTCCCTGAAACCTCCCCAGTACTTCTGTCCATAGACGTAGACACCTGGTATAGATATCATAGCTACCAGTAGCTGCCACACCTTCCTCTTCATTTGACAATGTCAAAGAACTATATACATGAACTGTGGGTTATAGATTTCTGTTTGTGTCTGTTTACCCTCACTCTACCCTCATAAAGATATAAGCAATTTGTCCCACGCGGGCAACTCTGTAAAAAGGTTAGAAAATATTTTATTTTTTTCCTTTCTTAATTGAAGCAATTTGACCTGCAGGACTTTCTCAGTTATATTGCATGGGTGCTTGTAAATAAGATAAAAAGCAAATCTTTTTTATTCAAAGAACATGTAAGATAAACGATGTATTTAGCATGAAGCATGACTTATTTTCATATAAACCTTGATCCTAGAGGAAAGAAAAAAAGTTTTGCCGCCAATTCTTATACCCGTGGTTATATTGGAATTTTGTTTTTTTGTTGTTTTTTGTTTTGTTTTGTTGTTTTTTTCTTTTGAATCGTTTGGGTTCTTTTCTGTTTTTCTGAGCGGGCTTTCAAAGACATGTCTTCAGGGAGGGATGTGGGAGATCACTCTGCAATTAGAGGCCCATGGGTGCGACCTCTGGGCCTCGGGGTCAGGCTCTGTAGGCCAGCTGGATCACCTCCTACGGGTGGGCTTCCGTCTCCTTCTGCCTGTACAGTGACTTTTCTTTTGTTTGTTGTAGGTGTTCATTGTTAACCCCAGTGTTATTTCAGAACACGTCTGTAGAGTGTGTGTGTGTGAGTTTGTGTGCCCAGGAACACACGCCCTTTAACATTGTGCCTGCCTGCCTGCCTGCCCTCAGTACCGCTGTTGTCATATCTCTGACATGTTTTGACAGAACGTTACTTGTCTTTATTTATAACTTTATTGTTGTTTTTTTTTTTGTTTCTCCTGTGTGTAAATGTTCACGTGTCCTTATTTCCCATCAGCATTTTTCAGTGTAAATGTTTGGATCAGATGGGCAATGGAAACTCTGTATGTTTTCAGAAAGAACCATGTCTCCATAAAGGCCACCGGAGACTAGACTAGAGTAGAGAAGGAAGAGGAATGTAGGAGAAGGCAGACACAGTCAAGGTTGTTTCATAATTTACCTACAGTATTTTTACCCTTTGATTAAGGTATTACTTGTGGATGTGAAGCTCACAAACAGTCCATCACATATTTACCTCCAGAGCCCAGTCTGGAGATTTGAGTTTTTGTTCTGAACATTTTGCCACTCTACAACCTGTGTGTGAATCCAATCATTGATACTGACTCGCTTGAAATTTGCTGGAGCACTAGTGAGCTTTGACATCTGTTGCATCAGAAGGGATGTGTCGCTGCCATTGTGGCACGCTCTCTCCCTAAATCTGCAATGCATTCAACTATTAATCTTCCTTCACTTGCAGAGATGCACATAAAAACAGGAGCTTTGTCTGAGTTTGGAGTGTAGCAGCGGAGTCACACAAGGTTTTGTTTAAGCTGAACAGACACTCAGAGATCGTGAGCGAGCCGAGCAGGCAAAGAAATGCATGTCCCATCCACTGGTACAATCCTCCGCCACCTGTAGCATGCATCTCTGGCTTTGTATTTTGTATGGTGTCCATTGCCGGCGTATAAAAAAAATAGGCTAAAAGGAGACACTGTCAATGTTCTTGTTGTGTGCCATCCGTCTCTCGTCTCATATCTGTCTGAGTGCTCCCGTGGCCCAGGTCAAGCACTCTGCTGTATTTGCAGTAACAATCCACTGTTGTGGTGACTAATAACGTGTTCAGTTGGCAAGAGGCATGTCGGGGGGGAGAATGTGTTGTTCAACGCAACATTTTTTTGGTCCCTCTGACTCACTCGGTGACATGCGGGAAAGATGAACCCCTGACCTGCATGTCCCCGGGAAAAAAAGGCATAAAATAAACCTGAAACATTTTAAAGCAAAAGGAAATATACTTCACTGCCTGGAAAACCCAGAAAACAAGTGTTTCTTTCAAACCTGCCAAACATAAAGTGAGACATCCTCAAACACGGAGCTGCCATTTATTATTTGTTAATGTTTTATGCACATTCTCATGTTCTGTTTAGTTTCCTCTCCGTCAAAATGATCTACAATACTGCCATTATTTTCTGTGACTGTCTGAGCTGAATATTGGAAAGCCATAGGTTAGGGATGTCAAAATGCAAAACCGTTATTGATCTGTGAGATGTGATGCGGAGTACGCCCAGGTGTTTTTATTATTTTTTATTTTGTTTTATGTTATTTTTTCAGTAAATGTTCAATTCTCTCCTTATTGTGCAATCATATTGCCAAAGAATGATTTCAAGCCCTATTTCATCACTACATGTAAATATCAACGTTGTCCAATACCGTGGCAAAAAATATATAAATGTTGTTTTATTTTGTTTTCCATTTTCTGAAAAACTACAATGATGTTTATGTGATGTATTGTCTTCCAGTTGGTTGCAATAATAAAAAAATACAAGTTGCAGAATATTAGTTTGGCTGTTCTGTTCTAAAGATCAAAGAAAGATCAAAGGAAAAAAATTGAAATCAGGATTAGTGGTATTTAATATATTATTATACATTAAATACAGCGGAGCCCCCTCAGCACTTCAACATGCAGCACTAACACACTAACTGCCAGCGTTGTGAGACTGGAGACTGTGATTTGCTCTCGAGACTGACCCCAATAATTAACCTCGCACATTCCCATCAACATGGGTCTTATCATACCCATGCCTCTTCCGCCAGTTAATTATTCATTTACTTCCTCTAATCATTTAAGTTCAATACTTCTGATTAAAGTCAAACTCTACACCCCTCCCCCTGCAGGGGAAGTGGTAAAAGAGTTAAGTGCACCAAGAGTTCCTCGATGTCTTATCACTCCGAGCTGTGCCATTTTGGAGCCGTGTGGCAGTGGAAGCCCATTCATAATTGAAGCTGAGACAGGCTTAATCTCGAGCCAGTGCCTCCCTGTGCAGCGCGCTCCCACCACCAACACAACTGGAGCCGTGGCAGCTCCTCTGTTGCTATGCAACTACAGCAAAGAAAGAAGGGGGGGTGAGAAAAAAGTGTGCCTTCTCTAGATCTTTAGAGGGCATCACACTACTCAGTAACACAGAGACAGACACAAAGGTAAGAGGCAACATGCCGGGGATAACACGGCTGCACGTTTCCGCACATGTCATGCTTTGACAGACACAATCATCTTCTTCACTTTTTCCACACATATCGATTAAGAGGAAAAAAGAAAAAAGCACATTCCCTTCAGTCTCAGGTACAGGCCTTTAACTTCACCTCAGTAGAATAAATGTATTGAAATCAATGGTTGTGACATTCCAGTGTAAAGGAGCCAGACCAAGGTGCTAAGTGGATTGATGCGCACAGGGCCGTGTGTCCCCCGGTCTATATCATCCATATCCACAGAATGACCAGCGAGGCAAGTTTCCATGGAGACAGAAGTGGCGGTAACATCCTCTTGTCAGTTCTCATTTGTTGCAAAGCTTTATTGTTCTTCAGGAAACATTTCCCCTGGCAGTCGGGGCAGGTGTGTTTCTGATGAGGCAGACAAGACCTATAGATACAGCTTGTCCAAAAATGCACTCCAATCCTCCCCTCTTGAATAACATGTAGAATAGTTGCATGCTGCACAAAGTACATGGTGTGTGTTTGTGTGTTTGTGTGTGTGCGCTCACTCCTGCCTGCAGCTCTTGAACGTAGTGTGATCACACTCTAGTGGCAGCATGATGGTGCTACATTAAAAGTCAATACAAATCAAAGGTACCTGATTTATATAGAAATTTCATATAAATAGGAATAAAATAATTGTCATAAAAAATCCACCCCTCCAGGTAGGATCCTCTTGGTTGCTCCATGTTTCATTGGTCCTATCAGGCCATTGATCCGTCCATTATCCATACTCATCCTTTGAGGGTCGCAGGAGCCCAGCCTGACATGAGGGGAAAGGCAGAGTTCACCCTTCACAGGTCGTCAGGTATCACATACAGAGACAAACAACCCCCACACTCTCTGATCCTTTAACTTTACACTCACACAATCACAGAGGTCCTGAGGTTCCAGATTGAATCATGAATGAGACCGGGGCTTTGCTATAGTTTGCCTCTAAACTGTGCAACAGGCAAGTTCGAATTTGATTCAAAACTTTCCTATCACCCCATTTGTATTCTCTGGATTTTAATTCAGGTTGAGAATTCTATTTGTGTGTTTTATATGATTTGACTCTATTGCTCTTTATTTATTCAATGTCTTATTGTCGTTGTCTTTGCTGTTTGTTTTTATCTTTTTATTTATCCGCCAATTTATATGTATAATGCCTTGCTTCTAAAAATGCTCTCCAAAGGAATTGACTTTTTAATTCAATGTCTGATCAACCAAACTCCAATCTGCGTGTATTTGAACTGTGGGAGGAAGCTGGAGAAGCTGGGGCAATCCCACTCAGACATGGGCGTAACATACAAACTCCACACAGAAGAACGCTGGCTGAACTTGGATTTTAAACATAGAGCAGACAATGTGAAGCACTGCACCACCACAAATGTAAAACAAGTTGCTCAAAGCATGGTACAAATCCATGTTGTATGAAAAAGCTCCTCACTGAGCAATTCATTAGGACCACCATACTCATACTGGGAAGTTATCTCCATGTGATTGATGCTCTGGACATCAGATTCTGACCCAACCATCTGCAGCCTCAGCAGGAATCAAGACTCATCAGACCATGGTACACATCTCCACTCATTAACTGTCCAGTTCCTGTGAGTCTGTTCATGGCTGACAGGAAGGAAACAGGAAGTCATCTTCTGCTGTTGTTGAATCCTCGATCCTAACCATTCTACCATGCGTCAACCAGACTGGCCACTCCCCTCTGACATCTTTAAACAGAGGGGCCAATCATGTGTGCAACATCCTTGCACAGTTCCTGATTCATAAAGCACCACATTCAAGTCATTCCTTGTTTACTGTTAACTCCATAGCTCAAAACTATTCATCATTGAATATATTATAGAAATTTGACCCTAATTTTGACCCTAATTGCACAATGTATTCTTCAAAAAAGCTCTGAAATTTTTGTAATGTACGTATTTATTGATGATATTCTAAGAATTTGTAATAAGTTATGGGTTTTTTAAAGATTTTTTTAAACACTACTGATAGGACAGGGGCACTTCAGGGGCCAATTATATTTATTCTTGGCCTAGTGCCCCCCCTGACCCCATCCCTAGATCCTCCCCTGTATTGAACAGATATAATACAATAACCTCTCTAATATAATTGAACTGCTTCACTTTGTCGAGGTGTCTGATGTCAGAAGTTGTTGATGAGGCCCAAAACTGGTTTTGGCGGAAAAAAACTCAAACAAATCCTCACCTTTGGTAGTGCCTAACATAATTTAAATGATCCCACACACAGAAAAAGTCGAGTTGTGTGGGATTTGACCATGTCTGTTGTTTCAATGCACGCCAGATTGAAAACCTGGAAATTTCTAGTGGTTTTTCTTCTAGTGTGTTTTCAGTATCTTGTGTCATATTACTAATCTGCTCTGCGATGGTTCTTTAAAACAAAACTGACACTTTGGAACAATTTGACGTTGTCTGGTTCAAGCAGCGCCGCTCTGCCAACATGGCTCCTTCACTAATTCTCCTTCTGAATTAGGTTTTAACTTCCTAGCCAGTGGCTCGCTCACCACAAAACTCGCCTGTGTAACATTTTGTCTGTCCGAATGTGGTGTTATGAAAACTGCTTGTTGGGCACACACACTCTGTTGGAGGACGTTTACTTTAATCATGACCTCTTGTCCCTTGCAATTCATCCAGCTAATATGGAGGTTTCCAGCTGGGATAACGTCCGACAATGTTCTCTGTCATCACAGTGAGGACCTACCTAAGAACCATAGGCATGCTGGGTCGTCTTTAACATTTTTTAATGTTAATCTGTTTCTCTTGGAAAGTACGACCTCCAGCATCTGCTTGTCAGCGATGAACCGTATGAGCTACACGTGTGTCTTCTTCAACGTGACTGTGACCTCTCAGGAAGTCAGTCAGAAGTCCGACTTATGAATTGTCTCCTGGGCTCTCATGCCCCTGTCAAAGTCCCTGGGGTCATTTTCCCATTTAGATGTTTGGTGTTACCTGATACTCCTGACCTGTATATACATGCTGCTTTGCATTGCACTGCAGACACGTGACTGGATAACTGTGTGAATGTGATACACAGGGAAGGGCTGTGGCATGTAATTACTAGTTAAATGTGGTATTGTTGATTTGAACTACTTATTAAACTATAAAAATATAGCCAATTTCTTCTTGCACTGATCAGGCCTCTGGAGTAGCAATACCCTTTTCTGATCATTTGAATACATTACTATTGATTTTCATTCATTTGATTTACTATCACATGTGAATAAAAAAATTATATTTACAAACAAAAAAAACATCAAACTTAATGATTAAATCCACATGTTTGAAAAGGAGTGAGAGGAAGTACACATTTATTTAATCTCACCCCTTTTCCATAAGACATTATTAATAATGATCTTATACTTATACTCCAGCTTCCTATATATATAAATATGTTGTTTGCTTGTGCTCTATATTGTATATCATCTATATGAACAAAAAACTATTTTAGTTAAATAAGTAAAAATAATAACACAACATTAATAATGATGTGTTCTTAATATTGTTACGTTTATACATACATTTTAGAATTCATAATTTGTTCTTATTATTGTTATTTATATAAATATAAATTCATTGCAAATAACTAACTCATATGTGCATCGCTATTTACGACTTTCCGGATTTGAACGCCGTTTCCCAGCCTGCCCTGCGCTGCCCAGACCCCGCTCGCGCGCGAAGCCTCGCGGTACTTGCCGTGTGACCCTGCCCTATGTCTCGCGCACTCGCAGCTCCATCGCTCAGTATATAAAGCGGGACCTCGACGGAAGGAGGACGGCTGGGGAGTCGCAGCCCGGGACTGTAAATAAGACCGAGAAAACTGTGTGTTATTTACAAAAGTGATGCCGGCTGCTTGAAAACTCCGCTCCCAGTTGTTTTAACTCGTTTTTGATCATTTTTGGCTCAAAATCTCGCCAAGCTCCGTGTGGTCTTTACACTACGCGTATAATGGCGAGCTCGGCTAACTCGAACCCAGTGGTAAGGATCAATCTCTCAGGATTGTCAGCGGGGGGAAACCGGGGTAAAGTTAACGGAGCAGCCGTCCACCAACTGCTGTTTATGTATAAAACTGAAATCTGCTTTAACCAAACACTTCACCGTGGGGCCAAATAAAACCAAAGACTTAGCAGTCATTCGGCCATTTTAATCAGTTTTTAGAGCCTGGTTTTTAGATTAAAACAAGCTAGTGGAGGCTAGGAACGCAGAAAAAAAGATATAGACTTTCCTTTCTGTTAAATACAACGTGGGAGAAATGGTGGATTATAAGTCATATCTATTTTTTTTAAAATTCTATTAGTGCTGTTTGTCAGGCTCGATTACTGAAGAGTTGTTTGAATCAGCGTTCAGAGTAAACATGGGGCTTCAGGTTATTTATTGTTTGTGCTGCTACTCCGCTCGGTCGGTGCTCGTGTCGATGAGGAGCACGGGTGGCGACAGGACGGCGTGTCGATGTGAGCTAGGCTGGTTAGACTGTGCATATGATTCTTTAAAAAAAATACAAAATGTACGCAAAGCACCTTGTCATCATCCTCCGCGAATGAATGAATGAAGCTTGTGTTCGGGAGACCAACACAAATTAAAAATGTCCTTTTTAGTCGAAAGTCGTCAGTTCATTGTCCACCATTCCACGCCCAGGAGGCAGAGGCTAGCCGCCCAAAACCTCCACTTCTACCAGTCTCATGTCCGATATTGTCCTGCTCCAGCCGACAAGGCCACCCTGCTTTAACCAGAGCCGAGAACCAGGAGATAAAACCCCGAGGATCTCCTCCACATGACTCGGTCACGGAACGAGCGCGCTGCCTCGCTGCTCCGTAAAATGGCTTCCTCGTCTCCCGTTCTCTCCGGCTCTGGCCCTCCTCCTTTCCGCCGCCTGGTTTTATACGGCCATCTTGGCTCTCTAATATAGACTGCCCGGGATGGGAAGGCACTCCGCGACGCTACGTCACCGGCTTCCACATATAAACACCAGGCCGTGCCTTAAATAGTGGAGAACAGCCGGGGCCGAGGGGGAGTGAGGCAGTCAGAGACCGAGGGCCGTGCTGCGGACACCGGGGGACGCAGCTCGGTGGCCCGCTTTCCTTTTACACTGTGCCGCTTTGTGCTTGTGCTGATCCAAAGACTGACGTGGGCCTTTAAATGTTGTGTATTTGCTGCTGTAGGCCCCCTCGTATCTCACTGTATCCCCGCGTACATCCGGTTCACATGGATTACTACAGGAAAACATCTCTGGCCGAAGATAAATCCCAGGGATCGTATTACAGTGGACAAGTTTTAGAGTTACACCATTTATTTAAAATATTAATGTGCGTGTATTGTGACACCTGTCATGTGCTGGCATGTTTTTTGGGGGGTGAAATGTTTCAAAAAATTAGTTTTACATCAGACACCATAATCTCCACGTTAAAGAAGCTCCCTATAGTTAAACATTGATCATACTTGCATTGACAATGTGATAACGACTGTTTTCTCTCCTTTTCCTCTCAGCCTAAGTTATACAAGTCTGTGATTGAGGATGTGATCAACGAGGTGCGAGAGCTGTTCCTGGACGAGGGGGTGGACGAGCAAGTCCTCCTCGAGCTGAAAACGGTAACTGTCCCCATCACTACGTCACTGTTTCTGCGTACAACCACCACAGAAGAGTGGTGTCAAGCTTCGCCAGGATGTAAATAACCACTAGGCCGTTCAGATCTGGTGTAAACAAGTGCACCCAAGCCAAGCACAGGCGTGGACGAACCCAAATGCGTCCTGAGAGCCGATCACTCAAACCCCATTCACATGGGGACTAGACGCATGTGCCCACATTCCCTTCACGGTCTGGAAGTCAATTGGTGTTGGGCCTCATATGAAGCACTGCTCACCATGTGGCTGTCCTCTGTCCCACTGTATCAACACTGATCACCACACAGTGATTTATAATTTACTTAGATTGCTCAAATGGTTCCTTTATTCATTCAGCTCCTACTGATTCCTCTCTCTCGTCCACAGACACTCGAACACTGACTTCGGACACATCTGTAAACTCATATTCGATTAAAAAACACATTTGGTCTTAGCAAACACAAATGACACTGCGCTTTAGATTAAGTTATTATTAACTCTATTTAGGAGAAACCTTGATGTTTTTTTTGTTTATTTCTGCTTGGCATCACAAAGTTATTTACAGTTGGGAAAATTGGGTTTGATGAATGATATTCAACCAGTCAGACAAATCTACAGCAACAACCTATTGCTCATTTTCTGAAAATTCTTTACCTTGTTCTCACACCACTGGGTTAAAAGACAGCTTCTTGACATGTGATGACCTTCTGCTCAATGCTTCAGCTATGGGAGAACAAACTGTTGCAGTCCAAGGCAGTGGAGGGCTTCCATACCGAGGAGCAGGCAGCCTTACAGGCCGCTCAGCTGCAGCTACAGCAGCAGCAACAACAGCAGCAGCAGCAGCAGCAACAACAACAACAACAGCAGCAGCAGCAGCAGCAGCAGCATCATCATCATCAGGTTCAGCATGTCCAACAGGTGCAACATGTCCAGCATGTGACGCAGGCTGCACACACCCAGCAAGTCATCCTGCCGCCCCAGCAGCAGCAAGGTGGGTCCGCACCGGCACCACCACTCATGTTTATATACAAACAACCTCTGCCAGTGTCATCTCTTCACATTGTAAACACAGCAAGGTGAAGGTCATGTACAGCTTTACATTATTCTTCCCCATTCACTAGTAAACCCCTTTGACAGAATTTGATACTTCAAAACTGAACTTATTATGAATACCTTAGATTTTAAGGGACAGTAGTAGTTCAACCAAATAGTTACAGATTTTGTTAATTTGTCGTGCTTTTTAAAATCTATTTGTTCAGTAGATATTATCAATTTGTGGATGTGTGTTATGGTTTAAGTTAAATCTGTTTGTCTTCACAGCTCCCCAGCAGCAAGTCATTGTTCAGGATCCCAAGATTCTGCAGCATATGAGTGCAACGGGGATGGTAAGTAGATAATGCTAGATAAAGTCGATAAATAATAAATGACAGCTTTGGGCTTAACACACACAAGAAAAACTGTGAGTAATTACTGTACGTCCCACAAAAGTATGAAAGCGTAGTGTAAAAACAAATAAAACAGAAGTAAACCGAAGATCATACTATAGACAAGTTGGCGGTAGCCTGTTTTAATCAGAAGTGAGCGAAAGTCCTGCATTTGGAACAGGTCTAGCTGATCCACCTGTACACAAACTTGCTTTGTTGCTGTAAAAGGCACAAAATTACAGTCTAATTTTGTCTAATAAAAAGACGTACTAACACCATTATGAAAAACATTCTCACTCAGTTACTGAATAGCCTACCAACAACAAGAAGAAGAAGGTAAAGGATCTCAACTCTTCTTCAGAGCAGAATGAGTGGTGTAGTAACCGAGAAGTCAAAAGCAGAGGAAGGACTTTCAGAGAGTTGCTAAGCACCTGGGATTACAGTTGAGATATAAATCCAACAGTAATACATCCTCTTACACACTCCTGTTGTGTCTGTGACAAACACTTTTAAACACAATGGTATGTCAACCCTTGCCTTCCATGACGGTTAAGCAAATCATCTTTTAATGTCAGGTCTAGCATCTGGGCTCTTACTCATTTTATATCTCTTTCAAATCTAAACAAACATTTTAAGCTATTTTTTCATAATTTTAAACATTCACTATCAAACCATGAAAATAAAATTAATGAACGTAAATATGTAAATATTGCTTATATCACAACAGCCAAGGCAACATGAATTGTGAAGGGGTTTTGCTGTATTTAATTGATATTAAACAGTTCTTCAGAGAGGCTTTAAGGTAAATACCTCCTGTGTATTTTTCATACATATATAGAGCATTTACATCTCGAGAGCCATGAAACTTAAACAGTCTTAATTGCCACATTGATGAATCCAAATCTGTAGGCCATAGTTATGTATATTATTTTGCCTCAGGACCAAATGCTGCATGAATCTGTATCTCTGCGTGTGTGTACGTGTTCCTCACTGCCTGCATGCGTATTCTCTTGTTCTCCACTAGAGTGCAGCAGCTACCGCTGCAACGCTTGCTTTACCTACAGGGGTCACCCCATACCAACAGCTCATCACCAGCCAAGGTAAAACGCTCACACGGGCATTTCTGCTCATCATGTTGTGTTTCAGGGTTTTCCCCATAACAAAACGCTCCTCAATAGTCATGTTAGGGCACCTACCTTCCCAAGCTAGCTACTTTATCAAGTCTAATATCTCTAGGGCTCCAGGAGCAGCACACACAGTTTGGCCACAGAAATAATACATGTTTTGTACTAGAGGCTTCTTGCCCCTGGGGTTTCTGACAACCAAGACCACGGTCGCCCCGAGCCATTTGAACTGCCAGCATAGGCGGCCGAGGCAGAGACAGCTGGGGCTAAACCATGAGCGTGGGGCGAAGTGGTGTGGCTGTGGGCAGAGGCTGCTTTCTCAGCCAGCGTTTCAAATGGTGTGTGATTTGTAAGGGAGACAGCTGAAGGGCAGGAAAGGATGGGGGATGTCCCTGATTTGTAGATAATGTTGTGGGTTAGTCTCATCGCTGATTTTCAATGAGCGCCACTCTTTAGCAGTGTCAGGGTGCCACCCGCCTTGTATTAAAGGGTATTTTTCAAATATACATGAATGTCATGATGTAAAGATGTTCCAAATAGTTGAAGCTATGTAAACATTGGCCATGCAAGGTGGTTTGAAAGACTATTTATGAGCCATGTTTAATCCACCCATGTTTCGATGTCTCTTAGGTCAGATCCTGCAGGTTGTCCGTGCTCCCAACGGGGCTCAGTACCTCATCCAGCAACCCCAGCAGCAGATCCTCCTGCAGCAGCAGATGCAGCCTGGTGGTGTGCAGGCACCAGTCATACAACAGGTAGTCATATCACAAGGACATCAAGCTGTGGTAAAAGGAGTGAGAGCCTTAAAACTGAACTTTAAGTTTACTTTGCTTGCTGGAAGTGACACACAACTCCTTGTACCATGTTTGTCTGTGGTTTTCAGATAGTTACTGTCAACTTAAAGTATACTTAGATCAGCCACAGCATTACGAGCGACTGGTTTTGAAAGTTGTGGTGGATCCATGTATGTCTGTAGCCTGTTTTGAAAGAGTTTATTCAGATGTGATTTTGTAGTCCTGGTCATTTTCCATGGTTTCATGGCTCATCTTAGTCCAAAAAAACACACCATCAGCCACAACATTAAAAGAAGTTACATCTTTTAATGCTGATCAGTGTATAATAATTGTAATTCTGCGTCTAATCAGTCCATAACTCTGTCCATGACACATGAGGTTAGATGAAGCCAGCAGCTGCATAACTGTGGCTCCTCTGGCAATCAAGCAGTAGGAGAAATGTGGAAATATGGTCAAAGAAATGCCAAAAAAATATGAAATAATTCTGGGAAATACGTCGGCTCCCGTCTTTTCTCTGAAGTACCCTATTGTGCGTTACTCCATTACACCAGGAATGGCTCAATTAAGTTTAATACATCAATTACTACTGTGCTTTTCTTCAACTAGGGCTACTAATTGAAAATTGTGCCAAATACACCAATTGGAATTTGGCATTGCTTGTATTTTATTTATGAATGTCGATGTAAAAGCTTCTATAAAATGTGGACTCCTCTCATGAACTTTGAATCCAGGTCCTGACTCCTCTGCAGGGAGGAATGCCCCAGCAAACAGGAGTCATCATCCAGCCTCAGCAGATTGTGTTGGCTTCAAACAAAGTCCAAGGCAACACACAGGTAAGCAGCTCTCCTTTTCCTTTTATTGCTCTTATGTGGTTTATTCTATATTATATCTAATGCACTATGCCAGTGGATTGGCAAGCGAGTGCACAATACAATATGTATCACAATACATGGGTGACGAGATAAATATTGTGATACGATACAAAATAATGCATATTGTTAAAATACAAGTTGATAGTCTAAAATGTACATGTTTACAAAATGTTTTAGCAAATTGTGCAAAACCTTTTTAGGAGAAATATTTGGGTTGCATAGTATACCTGAACACACTGAAATAAAATGTACTTGCCATAAACCTCACAGTGCATATTGTGCTATTTCACTGCTATCCACCACTTTCATGGAAAATATTATTGTGATAATCATTTGTATCTATATATTTGCACAGCCCTGTAATACTGTGCTGCTTTTCACTATGTTTTCCTCATTACAAACTTTAAATCTTGTCATTTTATTAATGGAAATATGGTAGTGTATTCTACTTCTAAAGTATGATCCAGCTTGTTAAAAAACGCACAGGAAACCTGTACATTTGTGTGTTTTTTGTACAGAATATACAACTTTCATATTGACAGTTTTCTTTCTCATCCCCTCTTTCCCGTCAGGTGATGCAGGCAGCACCTATGGCACAGCAGCCCGGTCAGGCAGCAGTTCAGGTTCAGCAGGTCCAGGGTGCAGCTGCACCACAGGCCCAACCCCAGCAGCAGGCCCAGGCTCAGCCCCAGGCACAGCCTCCCATGATGCTGCAGGTGGACGGAGCCGGAGACACCTCATCAGAGGAGGATGAAGATGAGGAGGAGGAGTATGATGAAGACGAGGAAGAGGAGAAGGCGAGGGAAGGAGGAGAGGATGGACAGGTTGAGGAGGTGGGCATAAGATGAAATCTTTCAATAAAACAAGTCATATTTTATATCGTTTTTTTAATGGCTCCTTAAATATTTAGTGGTGAGCTTTTGCTGAAATACTTAAAAGTATTTGGTTTCATACGTGACTTTCAATGTTGTTCAACTTGTTGGTTTTGTTTACTTGTCAGGAGCCACTGAACAGTGAGGATGATGTCAGTGATGAGGAGGACCAGGAATTGTTTGATACAGAGAATGTAGTTGTGTGCCAATATGACAAGGTAAGAAAAAATATATTCTGTGTCAGATAAGGACACTATATAATCCCACCAGCCTGTGTCTTTATAGATTTACAGAGATGCATTGTATCTAAATGGCTTCTCATGGTATATACGTGTATTGTGTCATAACATTTTTTTTTTTCTACATTCTTTACCCTAGAACGGGCCCTTTGTATTTAAATAATTTATATTTGAAGACCTTTTGAGTTTTTATGACAACCGGAGGCTAGCACAGGTTCTCTTTCATGTTTGAAGAGGAAGGGTGAGGTTAGGAGAGGAGTGTTCCGCTGCAACATGCAACTTCACCACTAGATGCCCCTACATTCTATACACTGAACCTTTAATTAAATCAGTCTGCTGTTTGAAATGCGATCTTTTCTTTGCTCGTTGCACTTGTCACCCGCTGTGCCCATGGGCTAAAGACATTACAGCCTGTGTCCACTTTAAACTGAAACAGTGTCCATCTGTCCTCGACGCCCACGACATTAATGCCTTTAACCTCTGCTCCCCAGATTCACAGAAGTAAGAACAAATGGAAATTCCACCTGAAGGACGGGATCATGAATCTGAACGGGAAAGACTACGTCTTCTCCAAAGCCATTGGGGATGCTGAATGGTGAAGTAGAAAAACAAAGCTGCAGGAGCAGGAACTCTGTAACTCCTGCTATCCAGTTAACAGACACTTCAGTATCCTTCCATATCCTGTGACTGGATTCATTTCAGGAAACTTCGTCTGAGTCTTTGAGAACTCTGACAAACCCAAAGGACTGTGAGGGTACTGTAAAAAGAACGGGTGTTGACAAAAACACTCGACAAGCTTCGCCGTATGAGAAACCTACAGGGGAAGGAAAAACCTGTGAGCAGTTTCTCCATTTTTTCCTCCTCTTCCAGGCTTCTCTACCTTTTTGCTGAGAGAATACACATAACTTTGGAAAGCAAACATTTCACAACGTACAGGTGTAGTGGACCAGGGTGACGTGGCCTGCCCTGTCACAGAAGGTCAGAGGTCATTCATTATCACCCGCGTAGATGAGAATCACCTTCATAATGCACTGTAGTCGGTTGACTGGATTGACTCGTGTCTACTTTTAAGTCCAAACTTAGTGCCACCAGTCAAGATCGCTGCCTTTAGAACGGCCAGAATCCACCTTTTGGCTTCGGAAGTCTTTCGTTCTTTCAGTTCTGTAACAATTCATGTTTATGAAAATGGTGCTCCAGAGTGTTTTTATGTACTTTAACCACATGTTATTGTTTTAAACCTTTTTTTAAAAAATTTTGTTCAATGAAGTGTTCAGACAATGAAATATCATTAATCTCCAAGTAACTTAATAGTTGCGTGAAGGCATTTTTAAAAATCTTAGGGAGCGCAGAATCCCCCAAAAGTTGTTTTCTTTGTCTGCCTCTCTGGAGCCTCATTCCATCTTTATCTCAAAGCGTAAAACAAAAAAAGGACGAGGACGAGGAGGAAGAAAAGATCAGGTCACCAAGTTCATTTAAGAATTGTACAAAAAAAGTTTGTGCCCTTGGTATATCCTCTCTGCTCTAATTTTAGTTCTCTGCAGCCGTCTGAAGATTTGCACTGTCAGTTTATCAATGTGTAGTGAAATCAGTCGAGTTAATCAATAACCACAGCGTGCTCTGTTCTGTCCAGTTGTCCGTGTGAGAGACGGTGAGCATCAACACAGGCATGTGTTGAGTGTTCGTGTGTGTATGAAGATTTGTGTGCGTTGTCACCGCTTTTCTCTGGAAGTTTTTTCTTGCACACCCCATAATCCCAATTCTTTTGCCTACCTGTTGTTTCTGGTGGGGCAGGGGGTGGTCCTGTTGTGTTTTTCTCTATTTATTCCTGAAGGTTCATCAAATGTTCTATTTTTTGAAAAAGGTTGGAAAGCCGCACCAAACTGTGCTCTTATAATCTAATAAGTGTTCCTTTCTTTTCTGTTACGCGACGCTGTGTTCCAAATTTCTTCGTCCACCATATGTTCTCCTGTGCTTTCATTTTATTCATGATTTTTAAAATGAGAATATTTTCTATCAAAGTCAGTTTAACGCGGGGCCTGTGTGTTTCTCTGCAGTTTGTTTTTAGTGCCCCTGTTGCAGCAATTTGAAATAAAGTATGTGTTTTTTGATTATTGTGTGGATTTTGTCGTTGGCTTCTAAATATACATTGCTACTAAGGAACCACTGAATAGGTAAATGACGTAGAGCTGAAAATTGAATGAGATTTTGCTACATTTTGATAACTTTGGCTTAATTGGAGTAGACTCTTTTATTTCTTTAATTTTTTTCCCACTGACAAACCTAGTTGCATCTATTATGTTTTGTGGACCATAAGTAAGTGTCCAAAAAAACACCCATTACCATCTGCAAATAACAAATAAGAATGTGGCAGAGGTTTCCCACACAATTCAAGTAAGGCGCTGTTTGAAGAAACATCATCCCAAGAGATCCTGAGTTTCCAGAGAACAACATCCAGCAGCTCTCCTCGCTGCTTATTAATTAAAAATTCAAGAGTAGCTCATAATTATTCATTTGATGTTAATCGCCATATTGTTGGATGCTGTGTCTGCTGACTGAACTTTATTTCACTTCAGGTATTCATAAATGATAGATGAGTTTATGAAACGAACGTCTATTAAAAAGTAAATCAGCTGCCGTTTTGTGAGTATTAAGGAAATGTATTAATGTTACATTTTTTAAATCTCAGATGGTTCAGAATTCAATCAATTGTGTTTGGCAACGGAAAGTAAATGTCTCTCCTGCATATTTCAACCTTGAGTTTAATCAGGTCAGTGAATCAGAGTTGGCCTCTTTTATTCAAGGTTAAGGCCACGACGTTAATGAACTACAGCGCTAATGTAATAAGGTAATTGTACTTGATATTGTATCGCTATTTATGCAACCATTTACTCTGTCCTTACAGCGTTTGACTGTCAGCTTGAGTCACTATTCAGACGACAGTATCTCCAGATGTGTTGATGTTGAATGTAATAAGCTCAATGCTTTTACAAAATTCTAAATCAACCATTTAAAAGCCTCTTGCATTAGCTGGAAAATGGATCATCACAAAGCATAAAACCAGCTGTTTTCTCGAGGTCAGGTCAGACCTGATCGAAGATATGATGTTAAAATGCACTGTCGTAAA
The DNA here is from genome assembly GCF_947347685.1 of Pleuronectes platessa. NCBI lineage: Eukaryota > Metazoa > Chordata > Actinopteri > Pleuronectiformes > Pleuronectidae > Pleuronectes > Pleuronectes platessa. The sequence continues at coordinate 8,195,890 of NC_070642.1, forward strand.
ATAAACTGCCCAACGATGTGTAAAGTAGTTTGAATAAGCTCAACCTCAAACATCTATAGCAGTAAAGTGCATCATAATCATAGATTCGGTGTCAGGAAGTTAGTGACATCTAGTGGTCAAGTTGCATATTGCAGCTGAAAACCCTTCACTTCCCCCTCCCCCCTTACTTTTCATATTTTAAGTACATTTTGTTGATAAAACATAATTTGACTAAGGTCATGTTTTGAATGCAGGACTTTTACTTGTACTGGGGTACTTTTAGTGTGAAATTAGTACTTATACTTAAAGTTTTGATACAATGCTTCTTCCACCACTGTACCCATAGCTCTATACACTATCAGAGCAGATGCTCTCCATTCATCCCCATTACTCATGTTCCAAATCTGTTCTCTTGAACTGATTTTATTCAGGGAGTTATTTAACACTGTTGGTGTTGGCAGTGCGTGGATATTATAACATTTTCTACACACAATTAACATTTTGGGTCGGTTTGCTCAAGTTTACATTTCTACCACTATAAGGTCATTAATTACGATTATTTATATTCATTTTTTCTAATGTTAAACATTTCTCCTTACAATTTCAACCGTTATAAATCATCTTGAGCTTTTACAACCAATCCATTTTTGTAATTTAAATTTACCAAACAATTTCAACTACTCTTTGCTAACTGTCATAACCCCTATTCATTACTTTTAGGAATTTGAACCACTGTATCTCCTGTATTAACTATTCACTTGTCTGCTTACTGGCAGCGTGGCACGTTGATTCAGGGAACTGCACTGTTCCCAGTTTGAATCTTGGCCTGGCCGGGGCCTTTCTGTCTGGAGTTTGCATGTTCTCCCTGAGACTGTGTGGGTTTTCTCCGGGTATGTCAGCTTCCACCCAAAGTCCAAAGAAATGTGGCTAATTGGAGACTCTAAATTGTCTGTAGGTGTAATTGGTTGTTTGTCCCTGTATGTCCAATATTAGCTGGGATTGTCTCCAAGCCGCCACCCAACCATCAAAGCAGCTGCAAAGCCTTATGTTCAGGTGTTACATTGTATCTTAATTCTTTTTTTCATCTTATTAGTTGATCTCATCACATTTTACATCTTCTGACTTGACATGTGAGTGAAACCCAGCGGTTCACCCCAGCCCCAATCATCAGCTCCACTTGTCTAGCTGCGTAATCCAGCGTCTGGATGGCGGTCGGTGTTTACACAGTAGGGGCGTTTTTCCCTGCCGTTCCTCTAATTCCTACCCAAACTGATACAATCCCTGTGTATTTCCTTGAGAGTAATTATGAGATAAAAGTTCTGTCTGGGATTAGAGCCGAATCAGTAAAATACATGGAGATTTCTGCCCTTGATTGTAAATGGATTTGTGGCAGGCTGTCACTTCTACAGTGTATCACACTTCACAAAGACTTATTCAGCCCTGAACAGACCTAGTGGAGAAAGAATGCATCCCTGGCTGCCTCTGATCAAGTGGGCCCTCATGCTTCTTTCGGGCACTCAGACATGAGAGTCTGAGCTGCTGGGGAATGAGACTTCTAATGAGGCCCAGGAGATGTCTAGCTTAAACCATCTAGCTTTCTCTGCTTTACCAGCTAACTGACGATGACTGCCAATCAGCCGCATGGTGAAATAGAGTTTGTTGGCTTTAGTGCGATGTAGTAGCCGGCCCTGTGGGCCGTGGCATGTTGAGTTTACTGCTGTCTCAGAAAATCTGAAGCACTCCGGGACAAAAAGCCTTTATCCATTTCTAATGGAGATTCCTCCTTTGCTGCTTTTTCTCCACTGCCTCATGTCTTTTACAGTGTCCCCTACTGAATCTAGTGTTTCCAAATGTCGGAGCTGGGGTGGGACAGGGTCCTTTTACAAGTCATGAATCAAATTCAAGTCTTGGTCCTGGAATCTCTTATATAGAGGTTTTTAATAGACACCTTTTGTTCCAGCTCGTGAAACATGACAAGACTTTGTCAGAAGAAGTATTTTGTCACAATGCAGCAGGAAAAGCATAGATGTAAATTATAACACTTATTGTAACTATCATGGGATAATAAGTGTTGTGCTATTAAAATAACAATTGGCTTCTGATTATCCTTTGTCAAGAAAAATGCCCCATGTAAGTTGAGATCGGCTACAGCCCCCCACGCACCCCTCAGAGGATAAGAGGTTTAGATATTGGATGGATTGATGGATTTGTTCACTCTCTAATGAGATTGACGTCTTTGGGTGATTTCAAGTCACAGGTCAAAAAGTCTAAGTGATGCTGCATGTTGTTTTAAAGCCAAGTTGCAAATCTTGATTTTTTCCCACAAAGTCTAAAGGACTCAGTATACTTATACCAAAGCACCTAAGGTCACACTGCTTTTGAAACCTTCCACCGCCCTTTCTTGCATCAATGTCTCTGCCCGGTGAGCGACTGAGCAGGTGAAAAAGTAAGTAGGGTTTGAACTTTTAGCTCCGGGCAGTAACAGCTGTTTTCTTTTCAATCTCGTAGTTTAACGCTGCAAGTTCAGCATCAAAATTCATCCCTTTATTCGCAGAGAGCTGTCCCCAGCGGTGGAAATCAACCAGCATGGTAAATTGGGCTTTGCTTCTATTCCGATCACTATAATTTGTTTGCTAACCAGCTAACCCAGGAAAAAGCGGCCTGTCTCATTGCTAACTATAATGTCAAGTCCGCCTGAAACTTAAATATTAACTTAAGTGTGATCTGAAAAGACATCAGTCTGAAAAAGCTTTTCCACCTAACAAAAAAATCATCTGCAATGGGATTGGATCCAATCTGCCATCACTCACAGGTCAGGGGACTCTGCAATAGAGGGTGTTCCAGCCCTGAAAGGCAGTGATGGAAACGGGACACCCGAATGAACGCGCTAATTTCTGCTGCTTCGTCTTTATTTGGCAGTCTAGACACTGAGGCTGCACTTTCAACAATATGCAACAACCCTGTTTTCTTTGTGTCATGCAAGATGCAACACTGGCAAGATAGCAAGGTGAGAGAGCTCCTTAGGTTCCGGCACGTTTGTGACATTGAACATTACTCTCCGAGAAAGTAAAACAGATAGTCCTCTGCTGAAATGGGATAGGAGTTGGTAGTCTTTATTTACCGGTTTACCTGCTTATAGAAAATCCTGTATATACCCACTTCGTTTGTAGAAGACGTAAGTAAGACATATGCCAGAAAGTCTCAGGACTTAGAATAGCTCAGCTAATACGTCACAGGCTCATGAGGAAAACCGAAAGCTTCACCAATCGTCTTTGACATCTGCGAAATATTCATATATCATGTTTCAAAGTGTGGGCCCTAGTCTTTTGGTATTTGAGAGTCTTAATATTTTGTGGTGAGTGAAACTGCTTGCAAAACAACGCCGAGACAAATGTTTTCACTCACTCCAACTTCACGATTCACTTCAGTTGTCATTCAAGGGTTTTCTGTGATTATTCAAGTGGACGTCCACGTCTACTGGGCCATGGGATGACGTGAGGAATGACATCATGAAAGCAGGGATTTGATGTTCCCAGGAGCAAGACCTGGACGGATACTTGAGGACTTTGACCCGCTCCGTGTGACTGAAGCTATTCTACCTCTCCTGTCTGCAACCTGGGGTTCTTAGTGCACCTCTTCTCAGGACTCCGTTCACACTGTATTTGACTCTAGCAACCTAATCTGGTGTTAGTGAGGCGCATCGTCGGGTCCTGCCCTGCTCAGGAGAGGGATGAGTTTATTTGAAATACCGGGAGAGGAATGATCAGGCAGGCCTGAGAACCGGCTAGCAGAAGAATGTCAAAATAAATTCAGTCCACGTCTCGATCGCTTCGTTCGACCTTCCCTGTCTGCCGGCTGGCCTGTTAACCGACTCACAACTCTCTGTGAGAAAACACTTCATAACGGTGCAGAAAGTGGAGGTGCAGATTTGAAGAGTTCTACGGGTGCACATTACCCAGACACCCACACGATTCCTGCAACGACTTTGATTTTGATCAACCTAGACGTGCACACACAAAACAAGTATGAACCGTGAGTTAACGCTAACTGGCAGTGGGAGGGAGGAGGCCCTCACAAACTCAGCCAGGCACATCAAGCTTCAGCTTAGCGTTTGAAGAGTCCACACTGGATTGTTGTTAATGGGTGACTGGAAGAGATGGACACAGAGCTGTGGAAAACATTCATCTGAAATTGATGTCGTGTTAGTCCTGTAGGAATTTGCAGCGTGAGTCGAGTCTGGAACACAGCGAGCAGATGCCACTCTTGATTTTTTCAACTTAAAAAGTAGAAGTCGTTCCAGTTTTGAGGTTACGGCTGATTCAAACTCACGGATGCTTCGAGGATACAGTGGGGTTGTATAGATTTGGTAGCGCTGTGCTATATTTTCCATACTGAAACAAACTGTCCAGCAGTCTGGTCAAATATCGTCAAGACTTTGAAGGCAAACCTTTAAAAAGAAAAAGCCTGAAATTATCCCTTTTTCCTGGAAATACCCCCCCCCCCCCCCCCCCCCCCCTTGTTCATCTGTCTATTTCCTTTAAAAAATGTCACCCAGCAGATGAAATGCTAACCAGATGTTAAGCTGCCATTGTCAAGGGGTGTCCTTTAACTCATAATAGCTCAATATCGCACAAGTTACAGCGCCGCAGATCACATATGTCTCAGCTGTATTTTCTTTATGCTCTCCCGGCAAAGGCAAAGCTATCTCCACTGATTGCATAAGTCAGTTGTTTCCGCAGGAGGATGGAAAAAGATCACGTTCATGCTAGAAAAACAACCAGGACATTCCGAAGGGAGAGACACGGCTTTAACGGTATATATTTGTGATTATCATACCTGTGTGTAATTTGCAGAAAATGGCTAATAATTAAAATGGGTCTCGTGTTTTCTTTCGTAATTGGATCACCTGCTCTTGGGAGATGAAGAGGTACCTGTGCAAATAGTGGTTAGAGCAATGAATGAAACTAACAATATTTTATAACATGAAGAAATTATAATAACATAGAGAAACAACAGTAGGCAAATATTCATGAATCTCAAAATAGGGTTATATCAATTTGATACAGGTATAAGGCACATTAAAGTACAAGTTAAGAGTCCACTTCCACTTTTTAAACACTCTTGTCCTTTGTCCAACATTCCTTTTAGTTTGAGGTAAACACCCTTCAAAAATGCATAGATATTAAACATTATCATATTTTCATCTATAAGTCACCAAACACCACATTGTTTTTAGATTATATACAGAGGTACAGGTATTGATGAGACGATAACAAAGCAGTGTTTTTGTATTTCCATCAACCGTATGCACATTCCACTGTGAATGGCAGAGTGTCCTTGAACCAAGTATAAATACGACACGAATAGTTCCTCTTATCACTGGAAACTGAAATGCTTGAGACAACTTGACATACAGTATATTCTTGTGCCTCAATGCCACACTGCGAGCGGATAAGGAACTTGAATTAAACTCAAGACAATAATAAAATGCTGGAAAAAAAAAACATATTCATCAATGTATGTTTGAGTTTTATATCTATTTTCCTTACGATGAACTCTCCTCTATCCAGTCCATCAGGATAGAAAGGACTATAAATGAGACGAAGTCGAGCTCATACTTCACTGACACTTGATATTTTCCATCAACTGGAACCATAAAATCATCACAGCTGTAATTGTGAAAACAGCTGAACTGGGCCTGAAAGTTGAAGCAGATACAGAATACTGGAGCCCTCTGTTAAATATCCAAACGGATCTGTCGACAAACGCTTCAAGGCCTCTCCCGTCCCACCTGAACCTGTCTAACTTCTCTTTTTACATCTTCAAGCTGGCGTTTGGCTCACGTGTTCAGGCTCTGGCTCTCCTCAGGGCCTGCCTGCTGGCTGACTGCTTGATGGTAGGTATGTCCAGAGCATTTCCTCAGGTGTATGGGCACCTCATCCTGCCCACCACTTCCTCCACTCCTGACCTTACACTTGTCTCTACGGACCTGAGATGTCCCGCTGCTGCCTTTTGATGACACCGTCTGGCCTCTGAACAGCTGTGCCTGCTGCTGACATAGCCCCACCTTACTGAGGAGGATGAACACATCTCCCCTGAATGCCTTGGTGAAGATGGCATAGAGGAACGGGTTGGCACAAGAATTGAGAGGGTAGAATAGCACCAATAAAATCTTGGAGTTGGACACAGTGATGAGCGGCCGGTCCAGCACGGCTGACATGGCATAGAAGGAAATGGGCGCCATGCACAAGAAGTCAGTGAAAATGAGGACAGCCATTCGCTTGGCGATGTTTGTGTCCTTGGATCCAGAATGATAGTGAGGGTTGTGCACTGCGCAGTAGATCTTGAAGTAGCAAGCGCAGATGACAAGAAAGGCCAGAATATTGAGGACCAGCACTGACAAGATGTAGACCAGAGCCACTGTGGACTGGGTGTCCATCGGGAGACAGATGCTGACCTTCTGATAACTGCTCACCCCAACGAGAGGAAGCAGTGCCAGGACAAGGCAGAAAAACCAGCCACCTAGCATCACAGCTGCGGCATGGTGCAGACGCAGCTTGCGATCCAGCCTCATGGCAAAGGTGATGGCGTACCACCTCTCCAGAGTGATCACTGTCAAGGTGTAAACAGACAGTTCACTGGCAAAGACCGTAAAAAAACCTGCAAGTCCACAACCAGGACCCGTCTGCCAGTCTATGGCATGGTTGAAGTACTCAGCCCGTGTGTGGAGGTCTACTGAGGCAATGAGCAGAAGATAAATCCCCATGCACAGATCTGCAAAGGCCAGGTGACACATGAGGAAGCGGGAGACCGAGAGCTTGTAATGGCTGGTGAGCAGCACCAGGAGCACTATCACGTTTCCCAGAATGGCCAGCAGACTTACAAACCACACAGACACTCGCAGGAAGCCAAAACCCATTATGTCCTCACAGGGATTGAACTCATCGGGTACTGGCGAACACGCCACCTCCTCTCCCTCCTCACACACCACATAATCATAACGACTGTCAAAATCTTGGCTGGTATCCTCCTGGGGGTTCTTTAGGGTCTCTCCAAAACCCACATCCTCATCTGGCTGGCCCCCAAAATAGGCGTGGTAGTGGAGGCTGCCATGGAAGTCACCTCTCCACCAGTCTTGCTGGGAGTCTGTCTGACCTCCGTCACTTGGCTCTAGGTCGGGGACTGTTTCGACCACGCTGTCCCCTTGGAGGGAAGGCATGTGGAGGGGCCCCACAGAGCGCTTGTGATGCTGCTCTTGGAGAACAGTCAGGTTACAGATGATGTACTCCAAAAAGCTGAAAAACACATGCACACAAATAGACATAAGGCGAACACTTAACACAGCCCTGGATGGAGTCCTTGCTAGCACTTACTGTACCATCAAATCATTTATATATCAAGTTGAAGAAAAGGGAATTCTGTTTTGAGAGTCATTAATGGTCTGGGTCAACCTTCTTCCTACAATAACAGTAATGAGTGACACTAATTACGGCAGCACTGTAAAAGTTATAGGTAAACACATCATAGAGTTGCTTCAGTCCCTGCCAAGATCCACACTATGTGCAAGTGCAGCTGCCTGACTCACTGTGGTAGACCATTCGAATACACGAAATGCACTACAAGAGTATTCCATTGGACACAGTTTGTCTTTTTTAGCTGTGGACACACTTCCTCCACTTCTGACTGTCATATTTAGTATGTGCGACGAATACAAAATGAACAATTGAGATGATAGCTCACCCTCGTTTCTTTTTGAGGTTTTTAAACCCACAGCAGTGGCTGGGGTACGTGAGGTTGGCGATGGTGAGGTGCTTGAAGGTTTTGATGGGCGGAAGTTTCTTGAGGGCCCAGGCGTTGCGCGCCTTCAGCTCTCTGAGCGAATCCATACCTGTGGTCGGCAGCGAGTTGATCCCTGTCAGGGACACATCTCTTTAAGATAGAAAGAGAATGAAAGAATATACATTATAAATACACTTGTAACCCTCAACAGTGGGGATGAGAGTGGTGGGGGAACTGGAGCTATCTCCAATGTAAAGACCCAATAACTCTTAGCCCTGTTTCAACCCAATGCTAACACTAGAACCTACGCTCATCCAGGATTTGGTCCCATACCCAAAACTCCACGGAAACTTTTCCCAAAATGTTTACAATACTCTTCTTCAATCAAACATACATTACGTCCATGGTAATTGGATCCAAACATTTGTTTTGCCAAAGAAATTTCTTTATCGGGAGAAAACAGACAAGAAGGGTCATGTGAACACCTTAGGGGATATAACATGCTGCTGGAAAAAAATATTTTGAATTTTCCACAGAGGATTAAGTATGGAAAGCTATGTCACGCAATCATGGATTAACGCATTGTTGAGGTCACTGATGCTAAGCTACGCACCGATACTGTTGATAATATAGAATTTTATGCATAACCCAATTTTCTACATACTGCAATCCCATTATATTGGACATTTCATGCCGATAAATAACACTGAGCGCTATACTTCCATGTGACAAAGTGAAATAACAGCACGCAGTCACCAGTCAGTACCTTTCAGCCATAGTATCAGCAGATCAACAGAGATCTGATGAGACCGGAGCGTTCACAGATGGATTAAACAACCTCCTCCATCTGTTTCCTTGAGTGAGCTCCTCACTACTTCATCATCTTTAAGCAATTACATGTGGTATTGCTTGCGCTCGGCTGTCATGCCAAAGCCAGCTCAACTTCATCGCGACAAAGACATTCAGGGGATTGACAATCTCACCAACATCCTGTGTGATCCCATTATCAAGACATTCCACTATACAGCGCTGTCCGCTCCCCCCTCCTAGGGTCCAAGTAGAGGCCAAGTTCTTCTTTGCTTTCTTTAGTTTCCTCACCTATTATACGACTAAGTCAATGAATAATTTCATTAAATAAAATAAACACAATCCGAGCAATTTTATATCGGCTAAGAGCTCAACTGTTTTTTTTTAGTCCCATTTGCACTCCTCACTTCTTTGTCCTCTTCTCTCTTTCCCTCTCATGGGACACATTGTGTAACACTATACAAAAGAAAAAAAGAATCTGCACAGACCCAAAGAGTGTCATGTCTGATTTTGTCATTCCCAGATGTTTAGCTCATGACCTCAAGGAGGTGACCTCACTCAGGACATTTTCCTCAGTGGAACAGAGGAAGACCTGCGCACGAACCCCATTTACCTTCTCAGACACTTAATGGCAAGATCAGAACCACAACAGGGTCTCGGATTTAAAAAACCTTTAAAGTGGCAGAAAGACAACAGTAGACAGACAGTGGACGTTTGTCACTCACACTCTTGCATGCGCATAACATTTCCAGGAAAAAAACATAGTTATGGAGCAAGGATTTACACTTTAACCGCACATTGTGACTAATGAAAGTATTAGTTATTAAAACATACACTAAAAAATGTGTTTTAATACTGTATGTGAATTTAAAATATACCAGTGAATTGGTACTTTACAGGGAATTAGACCAGGCGATCAATGCCACTTTCCTGTCCATCACATAAATGGATGTAATTGACGGCTCATCTTTTTGGATTGTGTATTTAATTATAAGATAAGAGAGGCTCCGAGTTCTCAAGTAGTTCATATACTCACAGAAGCATGGGGCCGCTTATGGTGCCAGCAAAAGCCCTTTCATCCATCTTGGTCAAATACTTGTTCCTGTGCAGGTCGCTGAGACAGGAAAGCACAAATTTAACTTCATGAAGAGAAAAGTAATCCTTAACATTTCAATCAGACCGACAGATGCGAGGCTTGGCATAATATTTCCCCAAGCCTCATCACTGTACATTTCTGTGTTTATTTTCTCACCTTTCAGGGGTGAAATATGACAGAAAGAAGGTCTCAATCCAAATGTTGTGATGGCGTACTCCTTAAACACACTGCACCCACTACACCTCCCTGACTCCTAAATCTAATAAGCATAATAGAGTTGTGAGGGTTGTGTTTGTCTTGGTCAGGCTGCGCTGGGATCAGTTCCCCCCTCAGAGCAGATCATGCGCCAACACAAACATCAATGTGGTAAGACTCAACATAGTCACAGACCAATGGCTTAATTAGGCTCTTAGAAGGTCCTCGACTTTATGTAGGTGTTGTCAAAGGCGAAAGACGCTTTAAATTAATATCATATATACCTCATATCCTTAATATGCAGGGTTCTGGACCAGGGGGTGACAAGAAATAAAAACTTGTTGAGACAAATGAAGAAAAAAGGAAGCAATTCTTACTTACTCTCTTCTCACTGACTCATTATTTTTCCAAGTGTGAAATGATAGTCTAATAGTCTGTCACAGATCTCCAGTGTCACCGAGCGTATTGGAGAGGGGGACTCTTAATGCAGACTTCCTGAACCCCATTTTTGGAAACATATTTTCCCATGAGAACTCCAGCTCACTAATCAAGAGCTGGGCTTAAGCCCTACTTCGGTACATATGAGAAGGCCCATAGAGACACAGCTGTGGTCCTGCTGCTTTTGTAGTTTAATACTGGGTAAGGAAATACACCTGCCAGATGTCAGCAATGGTTTAATCCAGGCAAAACACTGAGCCACCTAATTTTTTTGAGAACTGCAAGGCTTCTTTCTCGACAGATACAGCACCACATAGAAAAAGTCGTGTCTCCAGAAATGTATCGTATAAAAATGAAACTGTGAACACTCACGATGGAAATAAAATAAAACTCGTACAGTTTATACAATACACATGTAGTCAAACATTTTGGGAATTTGCCATTCTGCCGAGATTTTCAAGATTGATACCACAAACAGTAATCTCAGAGCTGATCGGCTAACTTCGTCGATTTAGCCCCTGAATTAAGACAGATGCTCTAGGGGCAACAATCACTATTTTGGGAGCTTGCAGTGTAGATATGCGAAACCTTGACATTATCCAATCAAAGTAGTTTATTTTATCACACAAGTCGAGTGTCTGTCAAAACAGAACACAAATATGATTTTTTGGTGTTTTAGGTCCAGATGAAATTCTGGTGAATCGTTATCATGTGAATACATATAAATTAAAAAGCCAATAACCCATTACTTTCAGTCAATGTGTTCCGCCTCTTTTGCTCTCCACAAGGACTGTTTACCCGGAAACCAAAAGCTGCTCAAATGTGATTGGTCAAACTAGAAACAGAAACCATAAAACTTCCAGCCCCCAAATCTTGTCCATTGCCTACAGATTCATTATATACACTCTCAGAATCCATGTATACGAGATTAGCCAATGAGCAGCCATTAAGTTTAGCCCAGCAAAACTGGAAACAGGTGGAAAGAGCGAAGACATATTCCCGAACAAAACCTTTACAAAGCAACCACCAGTCGTTTTTTTTAAAACATTGCAGATTTTCTTTGGATTAAACAAACCAGCTATGACGTGTAAATTAACTTTGGTTATGTTTGGAAAGAGCCACACTGGTTGTGTCCCAGTTTTCACTCTTTGAGCGGGGCTAGCTAACCAGCTGCAGGCTGTATATTTATGAGTGGTATCAGTGTTCTCGTCTGACTCGCTGAAAGAAAGCAGCATTTCCCAAAAACGTAAAACTGTGAAAATAAGCTTTCACATAACAGAAATACCATTTAACCTACACTTGATCGAGCTTGGTCCCATTGAAGGCATGATGTTGGATTTCTCTGAAGCCATTTCCATACAGCATCCTGGAGCAAAAAGACAAGAAAATATTACTGATTAGAATTTGCTTCTTGAGTGTGCGTTCTAGACCTGCCTGTTTGGAATGGGCTGTTCTCTATGAATTATTCCTTATTGAGTCCTCCTCAACCAGGCCTACAATACAATGTCACTTTTTTATTGTTTGAGTTCTGGACATTGTGTGCCGAAATTTATTCTGTGGGTGCCCATGAAAGGGGGCAGCACCCGCTACGTCCATGTTTGTGTTAGTCTATATCTGGTCTGCATATGGTTGGCTCATATGTTACTGCCTGTTCTCTGTGCGTCTCTGTGTGTACTCGCCTTTACTATCCTGGTGAGATTCAAGTTAGTGCAGAGTGAGAACATGTTTCCAAAGTGAGGTCATTTTGCCAACTCCTGCGTCTCCTAGAAGCTACTTTAGGGATTTTGTTGGATTTAGGGATAAACTATACTATTGTTAGTCTACACTTTATATTCATTCTACACATATATGGTATTTGTCTTATCTTACACTGTCAGCACATCGCTGGTGATGCCACGGAATGAGTTGGGTGGGATCTCAGTGATGTAGGGATGATCAACAATTTCCCTGCAATTAAAGGGACAGATGAGACAGGAAATGAAGAGGTGTTGTGATTATATACCTTTCATTGGAAAATGTCACAGAGAGAAATGTGGCGTTGATGAATATATTCTCAAATATATAATTATTAAAGCATCTGTCGGAAAAGGTGATGACAAAGAGGTGACTACAGATGTACGTCATTTCATAGAAACACGCAAAAGCAGACATGGTGCGCTTACACACACACACACACACATAAACTTTTTGCTGCTGTAGCATTTTGTACAGTAATAACACCCTGGTTAATGGTACCATTTCCCAAAATTGAGACCACACATCCCATAATCTGAAGCGTTGTGTTCCAAACAAAATGTTGCTACTTGCCCGTCTTTCTTCCATGGAATACAAAGGAGAATGACGTGTTTTCTCTTTCAATTACTGTTCATTCCCTTTCCTTTATCACGCTGTCAAAATCATGAAAACCTAACCACTAAGTGAAACAACACAACCATCTTCCTGTTCCCTACAGTGAAGCACGGGAGAGGGGGGGTAATGGCAGATTATTTCCCTAAAACCTTTCTGTTGCTTTTATTATATCATTGACAGCTATACCAACGTTAGCTAACATACATGTTGAAGCGTGTGCCTGATTCAACAACTATGAGGATGCTGTAACTTACAATATGAAGTTCATGTCATTAGAGTGGATGTTGTTCAAGTCAGGGAAGAAAGTGAGGCCAGTGTTGAAAATCCCCCTGAGAAGAACAGGAATACAAACAGTCAGGAGATGCACTTGAGACCCACAGGTATTACTCCTTAATCACACAACAAGTTCTGTATTCATTTGCGAATTGAAGACTCACTTTCAGTTGACAGAGTTCAGCTTTGTTTTTTTAAATGCTAACGTCACCCTAAACTGAACTCTCACGCTACGTCCCTGATCTTTAGTTCTCTGGATGGTAAGAGAAACCGCTAATTGTCTGCCAGACTCAAAAATTCACATTTTAACCAAGACATCTCAGAGATTGACATCTTTCTTTCTCATTCCAAGTGGTTTGATTCCATCTATTTTTAGTTTGTGCGGTAATTTTTCTAAACACAGCCTGTACCACTGCATTAGATTCAAACGAAGCATGACTCAGTCTTACCCACACAGACACAGACAAGTCTATGAATAGATCACAATGTCTAAATTATTGCCAGACTCAAGTATTTTTAATCAACAGCGCTCATCTCTTTTGGGTTGTCACAACATTGTTAGTGTTTGGTTAGTCAATTCCAAAACCGGTATGATTTCAAAACAAAAAAAAACACTCACAGATATTTGAGGTTTGGGAGGTTCTTAAAGGCTTCTGGGTCAACATAGGTCAGACTCTTTGCATTACGTATCTCTCTGGAAGAATAAACAGACAAGAAAGAGAAATGTTTTACACATTAGTACAAACCAATTCACAGCATAAATTAAGGGGACATTTTTTTTATTCACAAACACATACAGAAAATAGGACAGCGTAATTAGGGCTATGTTCATGTAATTACGTCCTAGTTTTAGTTTTTAAGTAACTAAATAACTGAAGTAACTAGCTAAAGTGACTAAATGAACAGTTCACCCGAATTTCACCCCCTCTGCATTTAAAAAAATCGTGAACTAATCTCATTTTGAAACTATGAAACCTCTTTGAATGTCACACGGATGTCCCCTGAAGAGTCGCCTTCTAGTCTGTGTGGTCATTTCTTCCGAATAAAGGTTTCTTATGCAATCTTTCGAAAGTCCTGACACTTATGATAATGTGGTGCTGTGCAGTATAACTTCCCAAGATGCTCCACAGTCCTCCTTTTAATTTAGGCAACCGGCTGATCTTCTGATATTCCCCCTCTAAAATGACACATAGCCTATAATTACAACTTTATTCTCCTATTATTACACATTTATTCCCCGAAATCTCCGATACATTTTTTTTCAACCTGGCTCTAATACATCATCGCAGGAAACACACACTGTGTAGTCTTCAAACGTGCTGACAGAACGTAGCAAGGTGCACGCCAGTGTGCAGGAGACAGGAGGCTCAGTGCAGACAGCCACGGCCGGAAGTGGAGTCCAATTAGTGTTTCATTAGCGTGTTTATTCTGGTGCGCCCCGTGCTGGACTGAACACCTCTCTCTGCAGCCTGAGGCCATGTGGTGATCTTGAACATGTGTCCTGGCTCCTTCTTCACACACCAGGCAAACCACACTGATCTCAGCAGAAAGACGTGGTCAGGGCAGTGGAGGTCCCTGAGTGGGAGAGGTTCATCTTCCCGCTGCTGCTGTTTGAGAACTATAGGGCTTCAACCAAAGGTCAATTATGTAGTATTAATGAGAATTTGATATTCTTTTTACTTGGATTTTCTGTTGATTAAATGTTTTTAGTGTGTGTGGTCCTCTTTTCTTTGCCATGGTGATTTTGGCTTGTCATATAAACTAAACAATATGAATAGGATTGCAATGATGAATCCAATCTCAATAAAAGGTAGAATCTGGTTAGTGTGGCAGAGGTCAAATTTATCACTGACACGCATGAGAAACCATTGGCTAAGTCCTTCTGCCACTTGGTGCCGGGCAGGTAGAGCACAATATGTTTGTTTTGTTTCAGTGGATGGAAAGTTGGTTGATGAGAAGTTAAAAACCAAAACAGCGAGCTTAAAGATGCTAAAGCACTTAATGGGGAGCTGTGGGGCATTGCAGACTTGGATGAAAGGCTACTTCTAGGTGGGTTTGTCACTCTGTCTCTGCACTCTGTTTGATTTAAATAAATATTTATTGATGCAGCTTTTATGCAAGTTATTTCCTTTAAGTGATTCAAACAAACTGCCATTGCTGGCGTTATGAAGATAAAACACTTCCTTAGTGCCAGAGTTTTTTCCCCCAGACAACTTTCCAAGAATGTAGAGGTTTTCATGATCTGTGTGGGTGTGTGTGTATGTGTATGTGTGTTGTGTGTTTAAATCAGTGTTGCGATGTATCATTTGCCAATAGAGATTTATCTGCACTACATCTTATCACAATATTTAATATGTGAATTTTTTACTTCTGTTTAAACCCAACAATTGGTTGAAATAGGTGGTTTCATTGATGGCGGCCCAACACAAACTTTACCCAGCCCCCTCTGAGTTTTCAGCCCCGACGCACTCCTCCATCCACAGCTGCTGTCGGCCTCAAGCAGCCAACAGGAAGCGGAGCATTAATTTGTGTCTGACCCTGAAGGAAACCTGAGAGAGATGCCATTATCTGATGTATGGCACGACACCACACCAATCAGCGGCAAATAGGCCCCAGAGATCCAGAATACAACCCCAGAACACAGATTCAACCCTGAGCTGGTGGTTTGAATTATCGTTCTTGTCTGTATTTTGATACCTGGGATCAGGGAGCCAATGAGGGAAGACAAAAAGGAAGGATAATTAAGACGAAAATGACAGCCAAATATGCATCAAGCCGGGCTATTGGAGCCTGTCTGTAGCTGTTAATCATAGTTACTCTTTCAAACAGCCCACATTTTATTCAGAAATCGAGGAGCGGGGAACAAATTGCGAACAACTAACTGCTGTGTTACAAGATGCTATAACTTTGAACAAATCTTTCACGCGGGTGGGAAGTCTCGCAGTAATATATGAAGAGCTAGGAGGTGTTCTGCTGGAAAGTATGTGGTCCGCCCAGAGACTCGGCCATTAATCTCTATCCTATAATTGAGAATGGAGTGCACCTTGCTAGACTTTTCCACCCGGAGCTGCATCAACAGGAGCTGGAGCACGAAGAAGATGAAGTGCGGGAAGCCACATAGTGGGTGCTGTTTAGCGTCTCGGCTTTAACGTGCCTATTAGCCACCAAATGCATCCAGATAATGGGTTCCTTCATTGAATTGAATAGAGTCTTATCTAAACTGCACTTGGTAAACCCCATAGAACAGGGTTCTTTTTTCAATCCCTGCAAAACTGCTCCGTACATACCACCCTGATGAGGAGAAGTAAATGATGAGCGGGAGAGAAATAAGCTCATAATCAGTTTCCTCCACACTTCCATTTGCTGCCGGCAAGATTCAGAATTAAGCATTTTTCTCTCCACAGAGCAAATGGAACGGCTTAATCGATGACGATCGATAAAGAGCGTGCCCTTTTCCTTGAGTTACTCACATGTGGGTGATTTTCCTCAGGCTGTTGAATGAGTGCCTCTCCAGCCTCTGCAGCTTCACGTCCACCGATATATATCTGACGGGAATAAGCAAAGGTTACACCGAATCTAATGAGCAAATCATCTTTGTAATGTCAAAATAATTCGTTTTCTTAACCGTCTGTCCGATTTTCTGAGAATGAAGGTTCTGTGCAAGGGCGAAATGTGAGACCTGCTTTCATAAAAGACTTTAAACGTGCGGTTCTTAAAGTGATCCTGAAGCCTGCAACTCTTTCCTGGATTTATGAGCCCACCTTGTCTCCCGAGCCCCCCAAGTCAGGAGCAATTTTAAAGGAATGCACCTCACATATACATTACCCAGTCGTCAGTCACTCTGCTCTCATTTGTTGTTACTTATCAACAGGTTTGCCCTTTGGAATAAACCGTGAATCTAAGCACTGGATTAAAAAATCCCTTCACACACACATATTTTATTTAATTTGTTTAGTAAGAGGCAAATTAATAAAACAGTGTAGGATTAACAAACTAAATAAAACACATTTTATTGTTTTTCTTCATTTTTATCTAGATAGTGAACAAGGAGTTAATATAAACACTGGACAATCGTCTCTTACACCTCTGTCTCCCTCCATGCATGACTCGGACGCAGATGTTGAACTCGGCAGCTGAGGATCAAGGCTCAAGTGTATTTTACCTCCACACAGAGAGTGCCCCTCTACAGGGAGTCTACACACTCGCGTCGCTCTGCTGGAAAACCTATAGCCAGTGTTCAAGCCTATAACTGCGGTCGAAGGACCAACATTCCTGATGAAGGAACGCATTAGCGTTTCCAGCTGCGATTAGGAGCCGTGCAGAGGTGATACTAAACAGAGAGCATATCATCTGCTTGTGTGGCAGGCAGAAGGAAAAGGCCGGATAGTTTGGAACTGGGAAATATTCCCACTTTTAGGGGAAATAAAACAGGTGGATGAGAATAACTTTGAAAAGGGTTTGTTTACAAACCTTGAGTAGAATAATTCTACTAGATCGCCACTTACATCCATGAGATGTTGACCAAGTTGGAAAAGACATCCGCTGGCAAGGATGGGAGTTGGGTCTCGAAAAACCATCTGGTTAAAACAGAGAAATTGACATTTTAGCTGACACATATATTGAACTGTTTCTTTTTTTCTGTTAACATCCTCTGTTTTTTAGACACAATTGTTGTTTTATTAAAGTGTCCTTGACTTCTTTTGAAGAAATGTTTGAAATTTGGGTTTTAAAAAAAAAAAAAGAAAAAGCTTATTCAGGAACACCTAATATAACTCTGAGCAACAGAAAATAAACATATTTCCTAAAATGCCAAAACATTTAAGAGAAACTCAAAATCTCTTTTGACTATGTCTTGAGACATTTACTATAATTATCTCCAATAACAGAAATGCAGAAAAAAAGCTCAAGAAGGAATTAAATGACAAAATTTTCAATAATTTATGTCTTTTCATTTTGTCCAATAATTCCAGCCAACGAGGACACTAAAGAGAAGGAGATAGAGTGTGTCTGGTGTGCATGATAGAGGAAAGAGAATGGGAGTCACAGATAAAGGCACAATGCTGTTGAATTAGCAGCAGATTAGAGGTTTCTTTGAAGTCACTGGTAAAACAGCCCCCCCCACACACACACTTCTTCTAGGAACATGGGAAAAAACAAAGACTTGGAACCGAATGGACTCGATACGGCAGCCAAGTCAAACAATGTCTGGGTCGGTTTGGGACACTGTTTCAGAAAGTAAGGTTAAGACCTAAGTATGTGATACACACCTCCACGTTGATCTAATAAATTAGTCCCAAATGTTACTGTTTCACTGTGAAGCCGAGGAATATTATGAGACCTATCAATTTAGAATGTGATCCATATTTCTGTCGCTAAATCAAACTGTTAAGCTTGCTGAAAAATGTTGCACGAAGAGAAAATGAATCACCCCACATTCCTGGGGGGGATTTGCTTTCTTGCTGAGAATTAAAGGAGAGCATCAATATCATATCTTCAAATATGGCCATGATTAGCTTAGCATAAAATAGCAAAAAAGCTTGAAAGGAGATGGACAGTGATGTCTGGCTCTGTTCAAGTGTAAGAAAGAATACACCAAGCAGCACATCTAAAGCTCAGAAAGGTACCTGTTATATCTCTTGTTTAATCCAAATAAAAACTGGAGAGTAAAAATGATATGTTGGAGTTATTATGTGCCAAATATTTATTGGCAGGAGTCTGTGCTGGCTGCCTGGCAAGAATCATATTTTCACTGGAGCTTTTGTATGCATTTACCAAACATTATATAAATTGGTTAATTTGCAAGCTATACATGTACATGTGCTATAGGTGGAACTTGTTGCCTGTTGCAATTCTTTATGCCAGTTAAATTAATATGCTCCTATTAGATAGTATAGACTTGAGGTTGTTTCTTCCCCAAATTTTTCAAGAATGTTAAAAAGTACATTGTGAGCACTTTCACACATGTGAAAATGTGTTGTTTCCTCCCTGTGATCTTGTGGCATATTTTGTTGAGGTAGATTTGTGGATCACAACATGACATTAGAAGAAAGAGATTAAGATGTCCTCCACATGTGTACTTGTCATGTTGTATTCCCGGCCCTCTCAGCAGTGAAGGATGCACATTAAGAGTTGGTTCCACCGCATCCTGTCTCAACCAACAACAGCGTGCATGTGTCCATTAGGCACCAGGTATAAAAAGGGACTCGGCCAAAGCCACCATCTTAATGCACCCTTCCCTCCATCAGCGGAACAATAGACTAATTCACAAGTTGCAGATCTGGCCCAGGAGACTGAATCGCGCTCACAGGCATGGGGGGGGGGGGGGGGGGGGGGGGGTGGTTGAGTCACTAAGTAGACATAGCACCCCGCACGCACTCTGACAAACCCAAACAAACAGCGGGACACAGAGCAGACCCTGACACCAAACACCCACCGTCAGAACCGCGCTGTTTCGCCGCCGCGCTCAAACCCAAATACCAGCGGGCGTTCTCCCTCAGGAGTTCGAGGAGGAGAAAATAAGCTTAAGCTTAAGGAGAAAATGACTCCCTCAATTTGTAATTCTGGACAGAAACCCGAGAAAACAAACAGGCCGGGGAATTGAGTTTGAAGTGGGGAGAAGCCACATAATTTATAATAGTGTCAACATTGGATTGACAACATGGCTGTGTTTACAGGCTGTGTCTCATACTGATGTGTAGTAGTCTGTGGTGACCATTGTGGTAGAGCGGGTAGGTTACTTATTCAACCTGCACTTTCTCCAGCGTGAATCACCTCAAATATGGTGTCGCTGCAAAGATCCTTAATTTCTCCTGATGAGTTCAAAGAATAAGTCGCCTCGTAATGGCTTGTATTTAAAGCGATGCACAAAATGTCACTCCTGTTTGTTTTCTCATAAACACACAGGGATATTATTGCCGAATGTGAAACACTAGTAACCATTTCCATTGCATGACCCATCGGCACAAATTAATAGCCGCGGGACCGTCAGTGTTTCCAGTAATCGCAGCTACGGCCCATCACGTTCAATGCACTTCTTATTTTACAATTAAGAGCCCGGAGCTCATCTGTAACCATTCAGGAAACAGCATTACATTTTTATTCTCCAGTCAGTTTAGATGAGAGGTTTGAGGGACAATGAGTTATCACGTTTAAACTCCAATCCAAAGATTTCTGAGTGGAACTGCTGCGTTCCCTTTTCTTTTCCCTTGAAGTCTTTTTCACTCTTAATTATTCTCAAATGGAGCTCTCTGGGTGTTTGAGAAATGTGCTGTAAAAACTAAATATTGTATTTGAATGCATCGTCCAGACGCGGCCGGGAGTCACGCTACGCAGGCTTTTTAAGCATGTCTTTGCTTTCCTTTCCACCTCTCTGACTCCCAGCGGCACATAGAGTAACTTCCACCACAAGTACACGCACACACACACACACACACACACACACACACACACACCCACACACACACACACAAAGGCTCCAAACAAAGTATCCACATACGCACACTCTTACACAGACGCCTGCTTTGCGTTCACCTTTTGTCTTGGGAATAGAATTATTACACATTTTCCTCTACACCATAAATTTGAACCAAGCGCCTACCTTAAAACCAGAATTAGTGGAGACAGTTAGAAACACACATATTTGCTTTCTAGAAGAGGTTCAGAGAAAAAGGCTGATGCCCCTCTCAAATCTTTACGTTAAACATAGCTTAAGCAAACTGAAGCCAGCTCCATTAAACTAGCTTCTTACTAGGAGTGCAACAGGCTCTAAATAAAATTTGCTAACCTGGCTTTGTGGAAATATAGTCTACCGGGGAATCTAAAGCTCACTTATTAATATTCATAATCATTTAATCTCTACAAAAACAAGTATAAAAAAACAATCTTGTCCTGCAATGGCCTGTGGCCCCTTGCTTCCACACTTCGTGCGAGGCCATGACACTAGTTTAAAGTTTAACTGAGATTCTAGAAGCTATTTACCAAAAACGTTACTTACGAGTCACTCTCGCCGTGTAGATTTGGAGTTAAATTCAAACAGTGCCGACACAAAGTCTCTACCTTTGTGAGGAAAGTGTCCCGATTAGATTCGTCCACTATAAACATGTAATGTGATCTCTCTTTGGTCCAATTCATGGAACTTAATGAATGAGGATTTAGAGTTTGCTGTTTGCTGAAAGACAAACTAATAGACCGGGTCCTTGACGGAGCAAATAGGTTGCAAGACAAAAGGCCAATAGAAAAATGTACTGACAGTCGGGCTTGTCCAGAATCTGTAGATCTGGACCCCATTGACCTGACCAGGGCAGCAGGGTCGTTCATTTCTCAGTGCGTGAGCAACAAAATCAAACTTCCTTACGCCTCCTTACGACAGGGCAGCGCTTGGTGCTATGCTTTCATGTCTTTCTATCCTCCAGGAGGGCGCTGGGTAAACTCTGGGCAGGAATGTGAGGAAATCGTGGGGGACATCGGGGAACTTGCACATGTGAATTGGAGCAGTGATCAGGAGATAATTTCTTGTGATGGCTGCTGTTGGAGTGATGTTCCAATAAACTGTAGGGGAGGAATGAGGATTATCACAACACGGCTCAGAACCTTCTCCTTGGGTTAGCGAGGCCTACATCAGTGCTCCTGAGGAATTTTGTAACAGGGTAACGAGTGTTACTTAAAAGGACAATGTAATGTGCTGATCTGTTGCAGGAATAATGTTTATCCAATTCAACATCATTTCTTTTGCCCTAAACCAAAGTTTCAGACAACAACCCAGAAAAATGCAGTATTTCACCCTTCTTCTCCCATCTCTATTCATGCAGGATTTTTTGAATAACATTTGAAATATTAGGGAATGTATCGACCTGGTTACTTCCACAACATCCTTGCAGGTTGGATAATGCAATACTGTCTGAGAGCATTGCTCAAGAATGCCTATTGAAATGGAAATACCACTTTTCACTCTTCCATGTTTCCACATCTGCCATGGAGTCCCTCAGAGGAGCATGTTTTTCCATCACTCCGCAGAGCTGTGGCAAACTCTGGTCGCTCTCTATTGCGTAATTTGTTCGACCCGCACTTAAGCAATTTAGGAAGTGTAAAAAGCCCTGGCACATTTCTCAGCGGCGACCCTGACATATTACGTCAGGTCGACTCACAGGATTCTTCACAGAGTCCTTGGGGTCTCCGATAACAAGACAAAAGATGGAGCCTAGATCATTTGTTGGTTAGTTATTTTTTTCAAAAGTTGTTGGCTATTTTTTTATTTATCAAAAGTTGTTTTAATTGCCCACTAAATAAACAGCCATACAGAAAATAACTACTTATTTTTCTCCACACTAATGGTACTGACAATGCTTTTAATTCCTTTTCTTGGATTTTGAGTGAAAGAAGAATTAATGCCTAAGGTATAACTTTGCTTTTCTGCTTTTATCTCAATGTCTAACTTTAAATGGAATATTTTAGGGGTTTGGGAGCATTTTGTCAGACAAAGTGAGCAATCTGAAGTTATCACCAAGGGCTCTCTGAAATAAGAATGAACACATGTCACCATTTCCTTACTTTATATTAAACCATACAGTTATTTTAAAAGAATAAGCTTGTCAACAGAAAATTACTAATATAATTAGTATCAGTAGCTGTAATTTGCTGACAGTAATACTGTATAATTAAAGAGTTATATTGCTTCAAGGAAAATACTTTGTTTTTGAAAAGGAGAAGTTGGATTATTATTTATCACCTTAATAATTCAGTCGTACTTTTGCTGTGAATTGATTGCAAGCAGAGAATGTCTGTGTACAAAGGTCAAAGTTGAAACTGAACTCCTTTATATGAGACGGTTCGGCTGTTGTTTTTCTACATTTTATTTGAGAAATCCAGAAGTAATAACATTTAAATAGTGAAGAGTATCTCACAAAATGCATCACTCAAACTGACTCTAAGGACAAACCATGTTGACAGGAGCAGTTTGAACTGCTGTGAGATAGTGTTGTACTAAATTATGGATGATTTAATAATAATCAGGATACAACTCTCACTATTCCGAGGCAAATGACAACAAATATCAAACAAATCAATCGTCGTATTTATATATTTTCAAACTGTTCAGTCACGTCAGTGCTTTGCAATATGATAATTTCAGGTTAATATTGGGGTTTAAATTAATATTGTTATGACCATAAAATAGATATATTTCTTACAGTCATTGCAGTCACATTCAACTGCTTGTAAGTTCATCTCAATGGCAATTATTGTAAAACCTCTCTTATTCTTCCGGGACATTTTAAGATTGGACACATAAAACCGAATCAAGAATAAAAAGTCCAACTGACAACTTGAACATAGCTTGTTAGCGACCCTATAATAGGCATACAAATATATATAATACCTCAAAATGGAAGAGCTGCTTAACATCACAGACAACCTCCAAAGTGCCCGTGGGAACACTTTGGAGGAATATTCATGATATTATAATGATTTTTTCCTCGGGGTTAAGAGCACTTTAAATTCAGAAGGTACGGGGGGGACAGGGGGGAAACAGCAGAAATCACTTTCACAGATGCGTCTTGAACGCCTACTTACAGCGCCTCGGTGCTCGCCGGGAACCTGGGGAGAATATCAATGTCAACGCAGGAGATGGTGCGCGTCCTCCACTCGGAGCAGTCGCACTCCGCAGGGCAGGAGTCAGCCGCCTCCATCGCGGCGCTCACGCACACGGCAGCCCCGCACAGCAGCGTCAGCACGGAGCGTGTCACCACCTGCAGCCCGTCCCACGGCATGTCTGGGTCCTGCAGGATGCCCCCGATGTCCGCCACAGTACCAATGTGTGCACCAAGACTGCGTGGGCCGTGTGTTGTTGCTGCTGCTGCGGGCTGAAGTAATCCTCAGATAAAGCTGTGGGGAGGAAAGTGCAGTTTGCTTGACAGGGCCACAGCAGCTCGTGTGAGGTGGGGAAGGTGGAGATGCTGCAGCTCAGTGCTGGGTTTGGAGGTGGTCTCCCAGCGAGAGGGGTGGGAGGACTTCTGGGGCACTCTTGTGTTGGACTTGAGAAGTAATGTTTTTGGTGGTTGTGTCCAAGATGTTTTGCAAAACAAAAAGCACGATAAAACAAATATGAAGTAAAATCAAGTTAATGTTCAAGTTCTTTTTCTTTAATTATTCTCACTTTTTGAGTTTTTAAAACCTTGTGCATTTGGGTATATGCTTGTTTGACGTATACGGTTTTGCATAAACGTCTTTGCCCCCCTCCTTTATAAAGTTTTATTTAAAAACGAGAGCCACTAGGTTCACAATGGGACAGTATGGTTCCATTAGGTTCCATTTAGGTTTACCACACACATTTGGTTGTATGCTTCTAGTTCATCTTCAAGTGGAATATAAGCTCAGTATTTTTCTCCAATTATTCTTCACATATTGATTTTTTTTAAACTTCATGCATTTTAAGTATGCTTGTTTTATGTTTAGGTTAAAATTACTTTAGTTGTTTATGGATACAGGTAAATGCTGCCTCAACACAAAACACAATAACAACATTAAACAGGACACATGTGCAAAGCATAGGGTTAGGGTTAGGTTATCCCGGAGAGTCTGCTCCATCCAGCTGCTGGAGCCATGTTTCTGTCTTTCCTCCATATTTACAGTGATAAGTTTAACTGAGAGAGGGATGAATGAGTGTTTGTAGCGGTTGTGTTTGCACAGAGGGATTCTCTACCTCCATATGAGTAGAAGGTATTGTGTGAACTGCCAGAAAAGATGACACTGGTCACAATACTAGGGCCACTTCTAAAGGGGACTAAACCAGAACTGTAAACACTTTTAGTTGGGTTGAAGGGTGTTTTGTCTCTTTCTCTATTCTTGTATTTTTGTCTGTATTTGTTATTTGCTGTGTATCAGTCTCACGTTCTTTATTATAATTTGTTATACTAATGTTCATTAAAATGCTTCGTCCCAATCAAATATATAAAGATATTGTTCTTTTCTTTTCAGTTCTTGACCCGTGTGTTTTATTTGTATCCCATTATTCCTCATATTTAAATACACATACATATTACAATTAAACTAAAAGATTGTCAGGTTCACTATATTTCAGTGGGAGGCCCTATTGAAATTGTTATGATTATTATGATTATTATTCAGGCAAATTAAGGCATTTTGTCTTTACTCATCTCTTCTGTATCATTTGTGTTGTAATGTAGTCAAGTTGCTTTTAATTTTGACAAAAAATTGTACTTGTAAAGAACCTTGCAACTGTGTTTTAATGTGTTTGTTAATCTTATAATAAACAGAATCTTATTATAATTCGTATACTTATTATAAAAAGTACCAGAAACTTTAGAGGAAATGTGTGGAGGTAACTCAGAGACTTCCCCCATCCACCAGCTCCCCCATCAGAGGGAGCTGGTGGATGAATACTCTGCCCTGAAGGAGCCAGAGGCTCAAGTCATCTTCCTCCTGAGGGAGCTGACGGCTCAATTCACTGACCTAAAGGAGCTGGTGGATGAAAACCCCCATCTGAGGAAGCTGGTGGATGATATCCCCCGTCTGAGGGAGCTGGTTGATTACTCCACCCTGAGGGAGCTGAAAGCTGAATTCACTCGGCTGAAGAAGCAGGTGGATGAAACCCCCCATCTGGGGAAGCTGGTGGATGAATACTTCACCCTGATGGAGCTGGATGGTGAATACTCCGCCCTGAAGGAGCAGACCGCCACCAACAACCTCACCTTGGAAACAGAGGGAAAGATGGTGGAGCAGATGGAGTCTCCTGCCTCACTTCTGCTGAAGTGCAATATGGACTTGATCCCCTTGACTCAACATTCTGAGTCTGCAAATGACAAGCAGAGCATGAAGAAGGCGAAGAAGAAGCAGGAGAAGAAGGAGAAAAGGGAAGAAATGAAGAAGATAGAGAAGGAAAAGAAAGAGATAGAAAAGAAGGAGAAACAGGAAGCAAAGAAGATGGAGAAGATGGAGAGGAAAGAAATGAAGAAGATAGAGAAGGAAAAGAAAGAGATAGAAAAGAAGGAGAAACAGGAAACGAAGAAGATGGAGAAGATGGAGAGGAAAGAAATGAAGAAGATAGAGAAGGAAAAGAAAGAGCGAGAAGGAACGACAAGGGGAAAATGCTATAGTTTCCTCTTCAAAGTTTGAATCTGACCTGTCAATCATCACATCCCTCTTCAATTACTCTGGTGGATGAATACTCCGTCACAGCCTCACCTGGGAAACAGAGGGAAATCCCCTTGACTCAACATGTGGAGTCTGCAAAGGCCAGAGAGAAGGAGCTGGAGAAGGAGCTCGGAGAGATGAACATGAGGATCAAAGTGAAGGAGGAAGAGCTGGTTGAGACAGAGGAAATCCAAATTGAGCAGAAGGAGAAATTTGAATCTCTGCAGGAGAGCTGTGAGGAGAAGCCGGAGGGAAAAGAGAGGATCTCCAGAAGCAGATGAGAGAGTCGGAGGAGAAGTCGTTCATCGACCTGTCAATCATCACATCCCTTACCCCCCCCCAACAACCCCAGCCCCCCCACAACATCCCTAGCCCCCCCCACCCACCACCGTCCTTCCCTCCCTCCCTTTCTTTCCCCTCCACTCCAGACTGACTTTTCTTACAAAATAAATTATTGAATAAATGACAAAGATTTTTCATTGAGATGAAGGTTTGCTCTTTTATTACAGAAGATGGTTGGTAAAAAAATCTACATGATGAAAACCCAACATTTATATGTAAAAAAATACTCTATATAATAAACATATGTATAAATAATACTCTCTATTATTTATACATATGTTTATTATTTGAACTGAGAATCACTCGTTCTCCACAGCTGCACTTTCCCCAGATTTAATTATATTATCTTAAGAGAAACTGACGGATCATCTATTTACTGAACTCAGGTATATTTACTTTGTTTTCCTGCTCGTGGATCTGCATTACAATGCACATCTCAATTCACAGTAATTGGATCATAAGTGTAACCGTGGACTGTTTTAAAAACCAGCTTTACTTCCTGTCGGGTATTTTCAGGGTTTGTTAAAGTCAGTTGTTCACAATTTCACGTCAGACTCATCTGACCTTTGACCTTTATCCTTCTGCGGAAGCAGTGATGAAGCTGTGTGTTATTTAGTGCCGCACCAACTAATAATCTAGTTCATATAAATGTGGTTTCACAAACAGACTGCTGGACCTTGGTAGTGGTGTGTGAACTAAGGTTTGTTAACTATTCACGATTTTCTTCTATGACTTCTGTAAAGATTCATAAGCATCTTGATATCTTTTATGTTTGCTTCAGCACGACAACAGACAACCGGCCACACAGAATAAATCCTACTTTATATTATTCAAACAAACCTCATTAATGATGTTTATTCAATCAATCATCAATAATCAATCAATGCAAATACGGACATTTCAAACCTTCATATCTCCAGTGGACCATGGGAATCAAGCCTTATTTGCATCAGTGAGAAAAGTCAACGTGCACAGATCCCTTGTTACAGTATCTGACACCAGATGAAGCCATTTGTCTCCAGGTGAATGGTCCATGTTCAGAGCTGTTTTAGTCGGAGAGAGTTTCAGTTACATGCAGGTAATAACGATGATTATATCACATCCAAGTCGGCAACACAACCATTCCCACAGGACAAAACACTCCCAGGACAATGGGTCACTTTGTGTTATCAGCAAAAACCAGATACGTAACTCTGGGACAGGACGACTCCACATTTCTAGAGACTTGCAAAGATGCATTGACGTTCTCTGGCTTGTTGGTAGGTCCATGTGTGTGGATGGAGTTCAACTGTGACCTCACTCCTGGCTGACTTTAGTCACCTCCGCCCCGGCCTGGCTCCTCTCAGAGAGCGTCGGTGCTGCCTTGACCTTTGCTGCACCATTGGTGTTAACGCACTGAGGCCGAATCCCTTCATTTCTACTGAAGTGTCTTTGCCGACCCCAGATTCTTCCCATAATGCCCCTGGACACTGCTGGCGACAGCATCAGCATGATGGCAGGTTCCAGGAAAAGGTTGCGGGAGCTCGCCTGCATAGCGTACGCCCTCCACTCCACACTTGTCTTCAACGCAAACCCAACGATGTGCGAGGCGTTGTAGGGCGCGTGGCACATCACGAACACAGTGAGGGTGGAGAGCGTGACGATCAGATCAAATCAATTATAATTGTCTTTGTTCTCTATGACTTTATTTTATTCTATATATTTAGTTCTTCTTTATTATTCTGACCATTCAAATACAGACTATTCGTGTACTTCTTTTCTTAACTTTGCTTTGCTTTACTTTACTCTTCTCTTCTCTTCTCTTCTCTTCTCTTCTCCAACAGAAGAAGCGGCAGCAGTGGCGCAAACGCACACCTTTGGACAATGTAGTCCTTTGGTAACAAATTCCTCCACTGCTCCGCTGTGGGCGTCCTACAGTTCCCGGCATCCTTCGCGGCCTCCGGGCTGTGTTGTGTTCCTGCTCAGACGCGGCTAGTTCAAGTTGCCATAGCACAGAGGAGCTGTTCTCCTGTTAGCTCACAGACTACACGCGACTAAAACAAGCGTCTTCTTTTGGAATTATTCACACAAACAGCAAGTACTTCCTCTGTTTCTTCAAGCGGTGGACACGAGCAGTGTTCTGTGGCCTCGCTGTTTTATCTCAGAGCTAAATAAGTGAGCTAACGGTGGGTGAGCTAGCTAAAGCTCAGTAGTAGAGATGCCACTTGTTGCTAACCAGGAGGCGCGTCAGTCACAACAATGGCTGTGATTGATTGGGAGGGGACCAGTGGGAGCTGCAGGGCTGCTATGGTCAGATAGTTGCATTCTTGTCATCCTCTGGTTGCTAAATGGACGATGACTGAGCTCCCGGGTCTGTTTGCTGTGATAAAGATCCTTATCTCACAGAAAGTTCTAAACCGTCCCACCGTGGTCGTTAATCTGATTAACGTCACAGTGAACACTCCGCGGTTTGCGCTGACGAAGCTGGAGGTCGATCACTAATCTACACATTATCCCAGTCGGGCGTGTTAGTTTTGTCGCGAACCCAAACTATGGACACATCCAGCGGGTCGGACTCGTACGACCGGACGCGGGGCCACAGGCCTCGGGGGCGTGAAGCCCACCGCAGAGCCGGCCGGGACAGGGTCGGCGCCGGCGGGGACCGAGCAACAGACATATGCGAGAAGATCGACACCCTGGCCAGCACGTTACAGGTGCTGCACCTGCATGTCCACGCTCCATTCATCCACGCAAACGAACACAGAGCATGGATCTGACAATTCAAGTCAAGTGGTTGTGATAAACTTACAGTAACTGTACACCAGCATCCCTGTGCACTTATAACACATGTAAATACAAGCGTGAGTATGAATTCATTCATGTTTGTCAATGAATACTAATGAATAGCTGCTCCTCCTTGGCAGGGCACCAGTAGAAACTTGACCAAAGTAGACCGTATGCTGGGCCAGTACAGGGACCATACAGACGACCATGCTGAAGCCATGGCACTGGTGAGACACCTGTTCTATCATCTATGTATTTACACATGTTTTAGTATCACAGGTTTGATACGGGTCGTTCCATGGCACACGGCCATGTCTCAATAACAGATCCATCTTGCTGAACCACTAGAAGACTAATATCAATACCAGTTTTACATATTTTGAACAAAACAAACTAAGCTTAAGGAAACTGAAGGGAAAATGTCACTTTCTCCAGCAGTTGTTTCCTAAATCCACATCTTCAGTGCACAGCAATAACACTGTTTTTCCTTGCTCAAAATAAGGCAGAGCTGGTAACCATCCTGATCATGTGAGTACACGTTTATGTGCACAGCGCCTTCAACCGACTCAACACTGAATCAAACGCTGTTTTTTTTACAAGCAATGTATTTGCCAAGATACAATCAAAACTAGGAGGCTGAAATATTCTGCCTCTATGTAATAGTCACATTTTAATGTTTTTTTAATGTGTAAAGGAAAGCTAAGGCTTTTATGTTATTTTCTTCTTCACCTACACAGCAATAGGTTTCCTGTGAATTATCTTTTAATTTAATTTAATTGATTGAAAACAACATTGTTGTTGTTGTTGTTTGCTACATGTGTATATTAGTCTTTATGATGTATTTTAATGGTGAACCTTTGTTTCCCAAAAATCAAATATGCTGTTGGAAAGTGGCATTATCATCACTCTATCGTATGGTTTGTGTTAACACACTCCTTATGACTTTGGTAACTGAAACCTCGCCCTGTCTTGAACTTTGTGATACTCTCCATCACCAGTACCTCTACTTCTTTTAGTAGGTTGTGCACTACTTGAATACCTGATAAATATACAGCAACTCATCAACTTGCTTGTAGTAAATGCTGATCGTATGAGCCATTTCTGCTGTTGTTGAAAGCATTTCAACTGTGGGATGCACAGGCACTTTAGAATTTTTTTTTTTTAATTTATGTGCGAAACAACAATATTCAAATGTCACAAAATATCAGGGCAACTTACACATTCCTACTGTTGGGCACAAAACTTCCTTCTTGATAGTTTTGGCAGAGCCTTTACTAGAGTACTTTATTGATACATCGCCACCACATCAACATAATGCTGCATGTTACAAAATGGAGAATCCACCAAGTGCAACGTTTGTAAGCAAATTATGTTTTCAATGAAGGCATCCGTCAAAGGGTTTTACCAAGAGCTGGAGGTGGCATGAAATTTGTTGGAGGAGGCTGCCTCGGGATTCTTTGCAGGAAAACCCCTGCTTCTTATATTGTTGAGATTATATCTGTCAGTTATCAAGTGGTACATTCAGTTCTCACTATTCAGTTTTAATTTTCTTTCACTTTTAAATGTCTTTGTCATGCTCTCCTCTACCTCTCCTCCTCCTTTGCCATCTGCAGGGCTGAGATTTTATTTAGGAGCTGTTCTCTCTGTCTTCTTGGTTTGTTAATTATGTCTCCCTGTTTTTCATGCACAAGCTCAGGGAAAACCTGGAGGAGTCGATCAGTCAGCTGCAGACACAGAGGCTGAGTAGAACCAATGGGGCTCGGAGTGCTTCAGCTTCGGCCTCCACACTGCACACAAGTGACCTGGAGGCTGGTTCAGGCTCAGGTATGGAGCAATGGAAAGACTTTTGTTGACTTCCAGAACTTTGTGGGGTTCAGTTTGGTTAACAGTGTTTCAAATTTACACCTGTTTTATCACATTGCTCCCAAAAATAAACGCTTTATAACACCTGTTTGTCTGTGATATCAGAAGGCCAGCGTTTCTACCCTACCTCTCCACTGAGGGACTACACAGGCTCCACAGGGAGGAGGAAGAGGTCTCAGTCGGCCGGTGTTCGCTTCAAGAAGGATGCCACTCGGAAAGGAGACGGTGTAAGCAGAGCCCACAGACCAACCACTAATCAGTGCTGCTTGTTAGCTCATGTCATTTCAGAAAGTTGACACAAGAGGAAAAGCTGAAAAATATTAGCTATACTAATCTTCACAAGGAAAGGGAACTTAAAAAGACTTCCAATCAGATGTTAATTTTCTTATAAATGTGTATCTCTATCAATGCAGTCTTATCTACTTCTGCTCTGCTTTGCTCGTGTTTTGAGTTGTGTATTCAATGTGTGTGTGTCTGTCGCTCACACAGATTCATTCTATAAACCAATCCTTGAGGGATCTACAAAGTGACCAGCTGAGACTGTCTGATGACCTGGATAGAGAAATCCTCAGGAGGAACAGGTAACTGGGATGAAGGACAAAGTCTGAACATTAAACACCTAAAAAAAAATGTTTGCCTCCAAACAGCAGAGCGGGTAATACACAAGTGAATTCACCAGTTGGATTTGTTTGATCAGACAAGGTGGTGAGGGCTGAATAAAACATAAAAAAAAGTGTTTCAAGGAGAATAAGCAGTCTCCATGTTAGCCACAGGAAAAATCAATGTACCAATTTGTCATAATATTTGTTAAGCTTCAACATAGACATCTGTAGATTCTGAAATGGTCCTAATGCAATGTAAAAATGTTATGTAAAAGGTTTTCTCTTGACTTTTTTGTTAGATCACTTCACAATGAAATCTCAAAAGAGGAAACGGATAATCAGTGTTTTAAGGCTACATTTTTTGAATAGTTTCGTTTTTTTGTTTATTTATACATTTCCACATTTTAAGTCATTCTTCGGAGTTTATAAAATTAAATAGTGAAACATCATTGGTCCTTCAGACTTACTCTGACAATTAATACCAGTTTTGTTTTTTGGATAAAACTGTACTCATTTAATACACGCTGATTTCATTCTAACACACAAAGTGTAAATCCATCCATATATCCTAACCCTAACCTGATCACAGTTTTTCCACAATATTTTGTTCGCTAACTCTGCACCAGTGCAGGTTATTGATCTTATTCTTTTCTTATCCACTGTACATGAATAGTTTTCACTTGAGATTTGAAAAGAAATACATTGACTTCAGGTCTTTGAAATCTCCTTCATGAGAAAATGATGAAAAGATTATGAGAAACTTCAGATAAAACTGCAAAGTCAAATTGCGGCAGATCTTTCTTTGAACAGCTATTCATATTTTACATTTTTAAATTATCTAAAAAACCTTTCGCCGGGCTGTTGACGAGACCTAATCAATCCACCACTTTATTTCCACATCTGAAGCCGCATAACTACTTTTAGTCACATGATGTTCTGGAATAGGACTTTTCAAAACCGCTGAGAACTCTGTTGTGTGAATGTCTTCAGTCTGCTCTATTGTTAGTTCTGTGTTTTCTCCGAGGACTGATATTGACACCAGGCGGGCGATGGAGAGCCTCACAGGACACTTGACAACATCCCAGAGACAAGACTCAGTGAGTTGTGGCTATTTCATTACCAGTACTTTAAGTTTTCTACCAGCTTTGACAGGAGAAGTGGATGCATCATGAATTTGAGGAGAGTTCATCACAGGTATTGATGGATGAAAGCTGCCATTCAAAGCGTGAAGGATGCACATGCTCTTTCCTTTCCTGAATACAACTACGGGCATGTAGCTCTCTTTATTTAACTGTAACTTCATAAATCTTTAGCAAATGTATCAGTATGATTTCCAGTCACATGGCTTCTCACCGCACCATTACTGCTGTGACAAATCTGCTGCCTCCAATGACAGCCAGCATGCTTCATATTTGTTAATCTTGTTGTGGATGTGACAAGATAAAGGGCTTAACTGTTATACAGCTGGATTTGATGCTTCCTGATTAGACAGCAATTTTTTTGCATGTCAAGTATAATACTTTTTATCAGTTCTAAAATATATTTTTGTCGCCCGCAATTTTAATTTCCTGTTGCCTCATTTATCACATCCTGCTGCCGTTCCCTGATGTTTCTGTGACCTGAGGCGTCCTCCCTCTGACTGTCTGCAGGTGTCGTCTCACGTGGAGCGGCGGCTGCAGGAGCTGGAGAGAGAGATGCACAGCGAGGAGACAAGCACGGAGAGAGAAAGGCGGCCCCAGCAGCGGGCGGGCCTATCCGATGAGCTGCAGGAGGTGACACCCTTCGCCTCCACTCATCTGCTGCGATTCCTCCATCCCACACCTCCCTGTTGACACTCATGTTCTTTCACTCTATAAAATGAAACCAAAAATAATGGGAAAAAAGATCATATCAGACATTAAAAGTAAAATAGAAGCACATAGGACAGCAAGAAGTTTACAACAAATTAGGCTGAACATCACTAAGTAGTGAAAAGCTATAGTTTGATAGGAACACTTCAATTCCTAATATATAAAACCCAAATATCCCAGAAAGGAACGCTGCTATCTGGCGCCGAATTATTTGGAGTCAGACTCTGCGAAATAGCGAGCACGGATGGAGCGCCGGCATTGCGGTCCCACCGTTGCATGTGCTGGACCAATCGCAAAACATCCCAGCTGTCAACTAGCTGCCGATTTTTACACATCAAATTATGAATTGAAATTACTGGAAAATGAGCACTCGAGATATGACAACCTATGACAGATGACAGAAACCATCTTTGAGAAAAATTTCACTTTCACTTTTGATTATGTGCTATACGCTAACATGGAGGAGATGGGGTTTATTACCTTTACTGCAGCCGGCAATCAGCGGGAGAACGAGAACTTGGTTATCTTTAAAAGTTCAGTGAAAGTGGAATATTAAGACCTTCAATGCTGGATTGAATTTTGTGTTTTGAGGGTCGTTCAAATATGTTATACGAAGGACAATCTTTGCATTCATAAATAATTCTAATCTTGTTCGCTAATATTAAAAAACTTTCAATGAAATTGACATTTTAGCCTTCATAGCAGCATTGTAATGTCGTTGTCATGCTATTCATGGAGTTCCCCAGAGGACGCAAAATGCTGATTTGAGCTGATCTTCAGAATCTTTGTTTCATACCATCACATGTCAAAATTACATTTAGACTTATACTCAAGGAAACACAAATGAGCATGAAGTTGATCATGTGTATTATTGTATGTAAAACAGGTTGTCACTCTGTCTTACATGGATATCATCATAGTTAAATGGTGAAAGCTCAAAATAGACAATCCAGAAAAACCCAGTTAAAAAGGGATCTGACCATAGACACGATCGATGACGCGTCTCCACTTCCTCCTACTGCCCCGATAGGAAGCCATAATATCGACATATTGTCACATTGTCACATTGTCGTCCATCTTTGTACACAGTCTGTGAATCTGACAGTAAAGTACGGTGTACATTACTACTTTTATAATGCATGGTTAAAGTAACAGTGAACCTTTGCAGCACTGGCTTCAGACCAGGATTTTGTTCGTCAAAAGTACAGTCGCTGTCTACTACCTCATGAACGCTATGTGCCGACAGTGCACCTGACAACACTCACTTTAAAACCACACATGCCAATCGAACATTTTCTTTAGAAGCACTATGGATGCTGGACAGGAAAATGACAACTGTGTGGATCTCAAGACACTTAGGTCTTGCTAGATGCAACAGTGTGTAAGATACGGGTCCTGAGTTGTTTTTCACAATGAGGAGACATTAAACAGACAGTGAAGGGGGCGGGGGAGAGAGTTGCTCAGGACTATCAAAATGAATAAATTCCTGTTGGTTGTTCCGGAGTAATAATACAGACCATTGACCTTTACACAATTTATGAAACCTCAGTTTTCTTAGAAAAAACATAAGCTGTTCTGGCTGCCAACTCATGTACAGAGGGATTAAAATGCAAGTTTGAAGCTGCTAATTGCTTACCGTAAGTTTAACAACTAAAACCGCTACCTTGTTTTGAATATTAATCCTCCACACAGTTAAGTACTGTGGTTTATTATTGTGGTGCTGCCCATAGAATATGCTCGACCACAGTGACAGAACATGAAAACAAATCTTTACTTCCCTGTATAATAGAAGTGTAATGCACTGTCTTACTGACGGGTTCCCTCTCTTAATGTACCTCCATCTTCTGTTTGTTCCCACTGTGTCACCGAGCCCTCCTGCTCCTATAATGCTCACCGAGGGAATTATTTTGATGCAGTCGCAAGTGGCGGCTAAGTAAGCAATTGCAACTTTCCCATATTTCATGCGAGTCGTGTTTTTTCTGGCTGACGTATTAGTCTAAAAGCACTAATAGCTGAGAGAGCTCTGTCATTAGGTGCACTTTAGTGGAGTAGTCTCACAGCTAGGTGCATTCACTGGGTGTGCACACTCAGTAAAGAACACAATGTCTGGTGTTATTTCTTTTTGATATTTTTCTACTTTTGATTCAGCTCCACAAATAATGAAATCATACATCATCAATGTGATGTTATTGCACTAAAATAATGAAACCATCCATTTCCTGGTTACTGGTGTTTGACCGTGTTTTTATATAAAATGATCCGTGTTTTGGCATCGCTCTTTCAATTTCTCATGTCTGCTGCAGTTCATTATTCGACCACAGAGGGGCACTGTGTAGCTTTAGTCAGACCGATAACCTTGTTGAGCAAGACTTTTTCTCTCCCACACACACACTGTGTAATGATAGTAGCTACCAATTCATTTGCATCCCTCTCTTCTGTAGTGCCCTAATGGGACACCAGCAGGGCCCGGGGCGATGGGAAATAATGCATTTGTCCAAAAATTAAGGGTAAATAAACAAGCATGAGGAAATGAAAAGGAAAATAATCTCTTTTACTACTAAAGAGCAGGAGAGGAGGGAGAGCAGAGGGCACATTTATTCCCCACCGATGGGCCCCGCTGTGATGTGAATCAAATAGATGATGAGTCACTTGGGTAGCTGTTATTGCTAGCAGCCGGCAATTCATCACCACAGCCTGCTCAGAAAGAGCTGGATTGAGTGGGAGCTAAGCTCTTCTACACATCCACCATGATGCCAGTGTCTTGTTCCAAGAAGACGAGATGGGGGGATACTATGACGCAACAGCACCGCTCATGCTTTTTTTTCTACAGTACTCATACATGTGTTCCTTTATAATAACTCACTGTGTCCTGGTTGTGATGCTGCTTGTGTTTGGTAGACGGTAGGGAGACGACAACTTCAAGTCCACGAGAGAGACGAGGCCATGGCAGCCAGGTTATTGAAAGCAGAGAAGGAGAAGGTGAATGAATGAATTTATTGGGTCTTCAAGGAATGTTTGTATATTAAAGAATAATCCTCTGTGATTTATATACAACTGAATGTATAGAGACACCACACCTCCTGCTGACTCCAAATGAGTTTACCACTTGTTATTTGTGTATTGCTCTGACACGCTTGTTGTTCTCCTTAGATGGAGCAGGATCTGGAGAGAGCTAGAAGACGATTAGAACAGTCCGAGGACAGCAGAGAGTCACTCGTCCAACAGGTTTGTTTGTTGATACTCTACCTAGATATGTAGATGTACCGTGAAACCCTGTGAGACAATTCAATTAGCTGCAAAGATACTTTTAGGACACTGTCGGTGTTGTGGTTCCAGTCAGGTTTGTTTTTCTCTGTGGTTTCCAGGTGGAGAACATGCGAGATGAGCTGCTGAGGATAAGTAAGGAGAAGACTGAGCTTCACAGGATGCAGCTGGATACCTCTCAGCACACCGCTCAAACACATGGCAACCACACTGACAGGGCGGAGGGAAGAGGTGGACAGCGAGGGCCAGGTACTGAAATGATGTCTGCACTCTTGAGTTTAGCAAAGAAGCGTAAACAGGACAGAGAGGATTGGGATATGTAGGTGAAAACGACAATTGAATATATTGTTATGGCTACTCTGTAAACAATAGAATTTCTTTTATCATTTTCCCCTTGAAAATGTACAGACAGTGCACACACACGTTGCCAAAAGCTGGATCAATACACCTTTAAGAGTGGATGAGTGACAGTCAGAAGGGAGAGACCTGAGATCAGATACAGGGCCAGCAAGGTTAAAGCCAGTGGAAGGATGTGTGGAGTGCTGGTAAGAGGACAGAAAATGGATTGAAATACTGCACAAAAAGATAAGAGAGAAATAGTGTCAAACTTGAGAATGTATTTGAGAAAAATATTGAAATCTTTTTTTATCTTAGTGTATTTGCAATGAGTGATTTTAGAGCATTAGATGACCTGAAAAGACACTGAAAGAAGAAGTGTAACCGAGGCCTGATATTTTATTTTACAGTTTAACTACAAACTTTATTATAATCAACTTCAAATGAAAAGAACACACAA
This sequence comes from Pleuronectes platessa, assembly GCF_947347685.1. NCBI lineage: Eukaryota > Metazoa > Chordata > Actinopteri > Pleuronectiformes > Pleuronectidae > Pleuronectes > Pleuronectes platessa. The sequence goes on from NC_070642.1 coordinate 8,233,432, forward strand.
ATACAACCAAATATATAGAACTTGAATTCAGAAAATACCCTTTCCAGTAAAATGTAAAATAAAATGCACATCATTTCTGATTGTCTATTGTCTATTCTGTAACAAAAATGTTTTCATATGTGCAAACATTCATGCTGATATGTCTCTCATAGGCTTATATCAGATGGATTTCATCGACAAACGGATAAATTGTTCGGGCTCTAATCAGCACTTTTGCTCGTTATCACTTCGTTAATTTATTCTGTTTACATCTATCAACTCCTGCTCTGCCCTTGGTGAAGTGACCATGCATATAAATCAGTTAGATGAGTTAGTTAAGTTATTAAATGGTTAAATATTACAAACTAAAATCTTGATTTTACTTCAAAAATTGTGCTTTCGCTTAATTTATTTTAAAGGGTACTGTATATTTCGTCCTCTTGCTCCCTTATCTATCACTTTCCTCCAGGTTGATGTACTTATCTAGTCTACTTTTTTTCTCTCAACCTGCACTAATAAGTTTGATTTTGTATGTGTTTGTGTGTGTGTCTGTGTTGTATGCACGTGTTACATCATTTAGACTTAGAAAAAGAAGTGGCAGACTTGCGGGTTCAGCTGTGCAAGGCCTCTGTTCTCCGTGAAGTCGAGGAACTGAAGAGGGCTTTGGACCATAAGGAGAAGGAGAGGGTCCAACTCAGCCTACACGTGGAGGTTTGTGTGTCAGAGATATTGTGTGGTAATCATGAAATGACAAGAGATCGCCACACCCAGTGGTTCAGAGAAGGCTTTGCACGTCTTTCCTCACTCATTCATTTGGCTGTGGTTCCACTGTCCTCCAAAGAATCAAGGGAAACATTAAGGATCTCTCAGCTGGGGTGCGAATGAAAGCAAAACGAGCGTGCGTTCAGCTTTTGCCATGGAGGTGGCCCCACCCTGAGCATGGTTGTTTCAGTTTGTGGGGTGCCTCTCATCCGTGGTTGTATCCTCCGCCAACTCCATGCCACTTGATCCTCTTAAACTCGTCAGATGAAGTGACAGTTGGAATAGGAGATCAGAAGTCAACCAGCAGTCATTTATCCTCCTCAAACTGGTACAATGTGTCACTTCCATCACTGTAACAAGACAAAGAAAAAAAATCAGCCCTCCTTAGCAGGGCTATTCGAGGCCATGGCGGGTATCAATAAAACCTTAGTGCGAACCGCTGCACTTTAAGCTCCGGCACATTCCTCTAATCTCTGATGTGTTTTAACTCCCACGCTTCCCCTATTGCCGAGTAGGTGTTGAAAGATGAGGTGGGTGTTTGCGTGTATCACCTGGGGCGTCTCTTATGGTTTTAATGCTGAGATCGAAATAGGTGTCGGAAATCTCTCATTTTAAACGGTAAATGATCAAAATTGAAGTATAATGAGGAGAATAGGCTGGAAGATTCAATTTCTCAGTGACTAAATTGATATACAACTGTATAATTGAATAGGTCTAGAACTAATCAGGCTATGACTAATTATTCATAACAGACAGACCTGTTATTGGGGTAACCTTATCCGCCCTCGCTCTCGACTGCAATCAAACTGGAAACTTCAAAGTGATTGTGACTTTCTTGTGGATATGAAGGTAATCCAGTGCAGCTCTCGTCTCAGACCACTTTTCAGACCAGCGTGGCAGATAATCCAATTGTGAGAATGTAAACACAGTCTCAACCTTATTTTGCCCTCGCTCTCATCTCCCGTCCTCCTCTTCGCCTGCTACGTCCACCTTTTTAACAGATTTGTCCTAAAATCCCCCCCAAAAAATAACATTAAAACACACTCATCCACATTGTCTCCCTTTCTAATGCTTTTCTGTCTTTTTCCTTTCATTAGCTGCAGCACTATTATAAGGACGCGCACACAACCTTGACCTTCCTCTTTTTCTCTATTCCAGGAATTGTCATCAGACCTGGCGCGGCGGGAGCAGCAGCAGCTACGAATATTGGAACAGTTGAAGCAGTTACAGGTATTTTGTTTGGTTTCTGTTTCACCTTGTAATTCATCAGCCGCTGGTCATTTTTATCCAGGAATCCAAACAGCTTTTTTGAGTGGTAATTCAAATTAGAAACATGCTATGCTGCGTTAAGTGGCTTTCTTGGGTCGTTTCTTCACAAAATTACACTTTAAAAGAATCGAGAAAGACTAAAGTCGCAATTAATGAGATCCCACAGAGTCAGGCCTATGAGCCATTTAAGGATCCACAGCATGGTTCATAACCCTGATTCAGATTATAAAGAATGAATATACACTTTATTCATAAATTCATCCCTTTCAGAGCCGAGAGCAGGCTGAGAGGAGGGAGATGGAGGCATTACTCCAGGAGAGCACGAGGAGCAGGGATGAATTGAAGACCAGGGCCCAGGAGGCTGTGCGCCAGTGGAGGGCAAAGTGCAAGAGATTGCAGAAGGAGCAGGAGGAGGCAAAAGCCCAGGCGCAATTCCATACTGACAAGGCCTCGCAGGTTGGTTGGGATGCATTCATTACCCACATTTTGACACCACAGTCTGCTGTAGCAGCTGTGACTGTAGCTGCTGATCTTCATAATGTTAGCTGTCCACACACACAGTGGAAACAATTCATTCTGGGATAAATATATAGTATCGTCTCGTGAGTCTCTCCGATTCTCATCTGTTCAGTTTGAGAGAACAGGTAGGAAACAGGAAGCCTGCGTTATAGAACAGAGGTACGACAGCAGTCAGGATGTAATACTATGTTATGCTACTGAGTTGCATTATTGGAAAATATAGGAGCCAGTGAGCTTGAGAGCTTGACCTATACAAGACACTAAAAGTCAGGATGTCTCAGTTTCTGCTGCTGCTTCTTCTTTTTGACTCTTTCTCTATCTAGTCTCCTAGATGTTTGATCCTCTTTAAAGCAATATTTAGCCTCTAACTATGTGAATGTCCCTGTGGTATTTATTTCAAATGTAGTCTATTAAATCTAAATCCACTGTGTCATGGACAAATTAACTGACATTATTCTGGTCGTAAAGTATAAATATTCATCATGTATGAGGTATGATAATCAGAACTGTGATTGTGATTTTTCTTTAGCTACAGTTAAACTTCATTACCATTAACTATCTAGTCTGTGGCAGCCAACCATATTCTGATTCGTCCGGCCATAGTTTAATAATGAACCAATTTTTTTTTTTACACTTCTCAAAATGCCATAAGAGATTTCAACTTTGTCCACGTAAACAGTCAGACCTCATCGTTTCAGCTGCGGTTGTGGCAACAATGCATTTCTTTCCCTCACAAAAAACTCATCTTTCACTCATTACCCTGTCTACCTGTCACTTTCAATCTGAAGAGCTTGACTGTTACAGACATCGATTCAATTAATTCTGTGGGAAATGCTTTATTAATGTGTCTGTTTCTACTGTCGCAGAACCATTCCCTTAGCAGTCAGCTCTCCGTTTGTCAGAATACAGTCGAAGATATTGAGTTGACACTGTCGAGTTACTGCAGCACAAATACTGGGTCATCCCTACTCATCATCATCAGGCAGCTCTGTCTCAAACACTCCGGCAGCTGCTGCCGCTGGCTGGTCCTGCAGCGAACCTTCTGGCTGCACTGTGAGCAACAACTGTAGCTCTGACTCCCTGTGTTGCATTTTCTTAGCGGCGGACTGGCTCATTAATGCGCGACTGCTTTGACTTTGACAGCACGTTCTGAGAAGTGAGGTGATCAATATTGTCTGTACTGAAATGCATTTCTCAACTCCAGTAGCAGACTGATGTCTAGTGCCATCTTTACTTCTGGGCGGTGAAGAGAAGTTATATTTATCTTGGCCAAACTTGCCCTGTAGTTCCGCACCACACTGGTGTCAGAATACATTGGTGGATGGTGAAGGTCACTACAACTGGATAAGTGATGGACAGAATTTTGAGAAATTATAGACACAACCTCTGTTGCTCAGCTGTCGCATTTCCTTAAAATATGGAGATACCATACAATACCATACAAGACTATTATGGCTCTCTAGTCAGGGGTGATATAAAAACACATCATTTGCATTCTATATTGAACAGCCTTCTAATGATGAAGTCAAAGTAAAAGCTTTTAAGGAAATTCTGGCACTTATAGCTACTAAACACTCTTTAATACCCTTTTAGTAAAATTATATGTATTAATTATGTGAGATAGGGCTATAGAGGTTTGTATAAACGTTTCTATTCACCCTAACCAAAGCCAACAGGCTGGGTATTTGAGCATGCCTTTTTCTGTTCATTTTTATTCAGACTTTGTTTTGTTTAGTCTTTATAGCGCAGAGGGCTTTGTATCAAAGTCAGATTAAAATTCTTGAATAATGTATTTGTACAAACATGAAACCGAGTCGTCAGAGTACCTTCGCCTGCTATGTTACAGCAGTTGTGCACGGTTGAATAATTAATAGCTGACTATTATTTGTAGCTTGAAAGTCGCCTCCCGGTGATTTCCATTCCATTTGAACTGAGTGAGTCACCTCCAAACTCGGAGTCAGCAGCCTCGCGCCTCGCAGACGGACAGACGGACAGAATCCCATCTGGCACACTCAACGTGACGTGAATTCATTACAAAATCATTTCTGCCCCCTTAATGAATTAGGGGAGAGAATCAAGTGCTCAATTAAATGATTAGGTTCTGAGCTACAGCAAAGTCTTTGCAAATTCCAGTCAAAGCCAGAGTATTAGAAGCAATCTGCTTTGAACAGACCTGACCATTGTCCCTTATCAGGGAGCTGAGTGCGAGCGTTTTCCTATCAGTGCAAGAGCTGGTACTGCATATGTTTCACTCCTTCTCTCTCCCTCTGTCACTCTTTCTCTTGCTCTCATCATTATTGTTAGAGCTCCTCTTTGTACACCATCTTACTCCTCCTCTTCATTTGTCATTTTTCATTTCCCTTCTATCCCTCTCACACAACCCCTCTCCCCTGCTCTTGTGCTCTCTCTTTTTCTCCCTCCAGGCAGCCAGGGAGAAGGAGAACTCTCAGGCCCAGCTAAAGGCGCTGAGCCAGCATACTGAGGCAGCCCGCAGGGAGCTCACTGAAATCCTAGGCCGCTTGGCCCAGCGCGAGGAAGAACTACACCGCAAAGACGTGGAGCTGTCCGAGACCCGCCAGCGGCAGTTGTCACTGGAGCAGGAAATGCGGGAGGTGTGGGGCTGAATATCCAGAAAAAGAATTTCTCTTGCAGATCACCAGGGACACACTCATAGGTTCATAGACAGTTGGTCAGGTTTTTACTGCATAATATGCTTCTACTTATTCTTACATTTGAATCCATCAGCGTATCCGCAAGCCCAGTTCATTCATTCAAGACCAGTTTACCATTGAATCAAACTGGATCACACTACCACCATGAAGTTATTTGAATGCTATGTAATGGTGACACCTATTTGAGTACAGTAAGCAAGAACTGAAGTTAAACTTTGCAAGATTTATTAACTCCGAAATGCTTGTTTTTTTAGCTACAAGCACATTAGCATTCTTGTACAAATCCCAGTCTAAACATGGGCATATAATTCATAGATTCATTTTTCTTATTTAGACTGAGGGACTGGAATTAATTATGTAACTTAAACCTCAGGAAAAGAGTAATTCAATATTTGATAAAATCCTAAAAGAGTTTGTAATCGTAGGTAAGGGAGGCCTCGGCTGCCCGGGAAGAAGAGACTCGGCGTCAGTCTGCCATCCAAACAAGACTAAAGGAAGAGAACCAGAGGCTGGAGGAACGAGCCGACAGCCAAGCCCGCCATCTTCAAAGAGACCAGGACAAGCAGGAAGAGCTCCAGGCCGCCCTCAAGCGCATGACCTCAGCTCATTCCCATCAAGCTCAGCGGTTAGCTGAGGAGGAGAGAACCAGGAAGGAGCTCCAGAAGGGAGCGTCAGAACAACAGGCTAATCTGACAACGATGCAGGAGGAGCGGGAGGCACTGGCTCAACAGCTGCAGCTCGAGAGGGAGGTGCATCAGAAGGAAGTGGACAACTTGAAGGCAATGATGGAAGACGTCAGGAAAAGGAAGCATCGGGAAATGCAGGCACAACTAAAGGAGTTTAAGGTCAGTCCCTTCGATAATATATATATATTTTTTTTTCCGTCAATGATATGTACAACTGAACAAACAGTTATGCTCATTTGATTTTGACTTATAATACTAGTCTCTTGTTCTATACAATATACTTGTAGCTATGGCCAGCAGCTGGTTAGCTTAACATAGCATACAGACTGGAAAGATCAAGAATGAAATAGTGGCTCATGATAACTTAAACTTTAAATATAATATGTTGCAAACTTTTACCAATTTTTATGTTAAGCTCAGCTTACTGGCTGCAGCCCGTACATATTTAGCATTCAAATGCAAGACTGCTATCAGTCACTTCATCAATCTCTTAACAAAAAATTATAAAATTGTATATTCAAACACATTGATCAATTCTTTTAGACTTCTAAAAAGTAGTGCTGGTCTTTGGATATTTTATCAGATGCATTATAAATTCTTAGTTTTTTTCAAATCTTTCGAGATGTCAAGGTCATAAACCAACCAGTGATTTATTTTCTTCCCACCTAGGCATGGATCACAGAGTGTCACACTCAAATTGACATTTAGAGGATATTACCAACACGTGCCTCAAATTCAGCACAGGGCTACATGCCTCAGCCACTAAACATCTGGTATATTTCCGACTCAGTGAGACAGACAAAATTCTAATTTAGAGCAATTTTCCTCATTGGCCAGGGCTCTGTCCTCTGAGTGCGGGTGAATCGAGGATAGCTGAGCTCTTAATAGTGTGTGGTGCCCCATGGATCCTCGAGGCCGTTCCAAAGCTCCAAGCGTGAATATTTTAAAACTCCTGATATCAGACCTCAGAAGTCTCATTGAGGAAGCGCTGGAGATCAGGGAGTCCTCTTGATTTACTCCCACACCACCCTACCCCCATGATGAGTCCTCATGGGTACATTGTTTCTTAAGGGGCATGGTCTTCTCTGATATGGTTGAGTTTAGCCCATTAGCTGCGCTGAATGGCATTAATATCTGACATAGCTCAGTGTAATTGTGTCATATGCGAGTGCAATGAGGACAAGGACGTTTGCTAGAGTGTTTTTAAGTAGTAGCCCACAGGTGCAGCAGATGTCTCTAAGAAGCCCGCCCGGTATTCATTGAGCACAGCCAAAAGCTTATATTACAATTTTGATACAGTCGACTGTCAGAAAAAGCTTAAAATAGTCTTATTTTCTCGTCCTTTTCCTCTCACTCTTGATTTCTCCTCCACTTTATCTTCCCTGTCTTAATCCCTCTCTTACTTCCTCCTTCCAGTTCTAATCTTGCATTTTCCATCAGTTTCTCTTTCCTCACTCCAAACAGTTTGGATTTTACTTTTATTTTCTTTGTATATGTCACTTCTGATACTCCTGAGACTCGGTCATTATTGTTCATTCCAACTGTACTGTATTTTGAGTTGTGAAATAATGCACCCCTTGTAAAAATAAAACTGTAATGTTTGAACCAGGTTTGTCCTTGCAAGCTAGAGACATGTATTAAGGACTTAGACAATGGCGTATAACCACCTTCAATACCCATTTGCCTGATGTTATCTGTTTGTGCTGCACAGGATGTCATGTCAGAACTCTCTGAATTCACAATGTTCCTAACAGACATGAATTAGGGTTAGAGCAGCACCAGCTCTGGTGCAAATGAAAAGCCTACTTTTAAAACTTATTTGCACTATTTCCTGTATATTTCAGTGCCTGAAAATCCCAAAGATACAAACTACATTCCGCTTGAAGTCAAACATTTTCGAGCAGATAGGGCACATATTATATTATGTTATATAAAGTTATTGCCTGTGTATCGTGGCCTTTGACACATCTGCTCTCTTCTAGGAAGATGCAGCGTCAGATAAGGAGCTGTGTGGGGCGCTCCGCATCAAGTTGGACAGGATGAAGGATGAGTGTGATAAGCTGGCAGCAGAGCTTTGCACAAAAGACGGGGCACACGCACTTCTCCTCAGAAAGTACCAACTACTCAAAGAGGAAATGGATGATAGAGTAAGGCCTGACCCCTTCACTGTGTTTTCAAATATGAAAGTAAAACTTGTATCCTATCCATTGTTATGTCAGTGGAACATGTATCCCATTGGGTTGTGAAATATAATACGAAAAACTATACAGAGTGCCATCAGCAGCTGCCATGTGCAGGTTTCACATTTTGATTGTGATGTGTAACTTCATCCCTACGTTTTGGCTGAAGTGTCTCTTCCTGGAAATTACAAAAATATCTTTAGAATGCTGTTTGAGGAAAAAAACGAAGTTATCTTTGTTATCTAGCCACGAGCGGTGACTCCAGTTGCAGCACACACACATTTGTGACAGAAATGAGGTACGAAGTAGAAGGCTGCTCGCCTCCAGAGCCTCCTGACGGCCTAGACCACAGACGTCCCAAGCCGTTTGAACCGCTGGGACAGGCGCTTGTCTGAGCCATTGATTCAAAAAGTGAGTGTGTGTGTGTGAGAGAGGCAGCCGAGGGGTGGGAGAGGATGGAGGAAGTCTCTAAAACGTAGACAATGCTGTGGTTCAGGGGTTTAGTGTCAGCATTTGAAAGTGAGCATGGCTTTCCAGATTCCCACTCAATAGTAGTCGCTGCGAACCTGCCTTTTCAAATAAATATAAATGTCGTGACGTAGAGACTTCCCAAAGGGTTTACTCTATGTACACATTGGCCCTGCAAGGTCCAACACAGATTGAAATATTAGGTGGCGTGATGAGGTATGTTTAACCCATACATTTACAATTTAGAACCATCATATATGTAATACATTTTTTTCTTTTAAAATGTTTAAACAAATCAACAGTACAAAATGACTCTTCTGTAACAGGAAGCAAAAAAAATCGCAAGGACATTGCTTCCCTGTTTTGGGCACGTGATCGTATAAACCTAAGAATGACTCGAAAGGTTAAGTGGTGCCAAATCAGCACTATTTTTAACGGGACTTCATCAATTCTTCCCCAGGTGTTATACAAAAGCAGATGAAGTACCTCTCTGACAGGTCCCTGATAAGTCGTATTGGCCCTCTTTGGGGGAGATCCGTGTATTGATTTGAAATCGGTTGAATGGAGAATAAGGGGCGCTTATTAATGTAGCGTGGGTGGTTTATTATCCCAGGGACAGGATAACGATCCACGGTCACTGGGCAGCACTGATCAGTTGCCTGTGCCTCCGACTTATAGATTGACTGTGTCCTGGTCGGGATCCTGAAACTATCGACAGTGTCGGCCAGAGGAAACTGAACAGGATGTGTTTGTGTGAGAGGAAACTGAATAGGCTCTCAATTGCCTGAAGTTGTCTGTCTGTCTTTCTGCGGGTGTATTATTAAATAAACAGTAATAACTTGCAATTGATTTTGTAATTAGCAAACCTGGGTGTGTTTACTCTAGACACCAACAGAAACTCTACTGTAAATACTTGTTGTTATAAGCCAAGTAATGTATCTAAAACACTCAGCTCTCTGCCATCGTCCACAGGTCAGGTCAGGTGACCAGAGACGTGCTCCAGAACTGGAGGCGAAGTTGTTGCGGATGGAGGCGGAACAAGAAACTATCCTTACCTCAATGGGGGAGGAACTAGACACAGCCTGCCGCAGCCTAGCGAGGAATGGTGAAGACAAACTACAGGTATTCATTTTCATTACTTCCCATTTTATTCTATTTAATTGAGTGTTTCATGGTTTTTGGCCACTGTGGAGAAAAAGGCTGGAAAACAAGTTCACAGAGAACACAACCCTGATACTATTCACTTGTTAATGAACGTGTCAAAGCTTTTCACACAACCAGCTAATACAGAGCAGCATGAGCATCCATTGGAGTTGTGAGATACTGGTCAATTGTTGACTTGCTATTAAACTGCAGTGGTCCATCAACTAATCAGAAATCTAGCTGCTTCATTAAATAACATAGACCCAAATCAGACCTGGTTTTAACATCCATTCTGAGTGATCCGATCATAAGTGGTGAGGTTTAAGTACATGTCTGAATTTACCCAAATGCTCCCTCAATGCGTCTTAAGATCAGATCCCTCAGACCACGTTCAGAGGTTGTCTGGTGCACATGTCACATTCTTAAAGCTCTGTGGATGCAAATCTGTCCTGGGCCACATATAGGGGCGGCTCCTGGCGACATAGGCAGTTGCCTAGGGCGCAAAATGCCGAGAGGGCGCCACAAGAGGCAGATTTATCATGACGTGATACATGCAATGTTAACCAATGCAGTAACGTCACACCATCATCCTTTAACCCCGGGGACACACCAGATGCAGAAGCGCCGCGAACCCCCACGAAAAGCTGTCCGCCTCCTTTCTGCGCCCATGTTAATCGATTCGGGGTCTGTTCCATTTTTTACGCATGCCGCGAGCGAATCAGGCCAGAAAACACAATGAAAATTGATATTAAACGATATAAGTGATATATTATATAAATTATTTAAAAAAAACGCTTTCAGTTTTGCATTGTGTATGCTAGGGAGCCTTGGGGGGGCGCCTATCTGAAATCTCGCCTAGGGCTCCCACAATCTAGTATTTTATGGATCTCAGTGTCCATTCTTCTTTTTGCGTGTTGCCACCGTGATAAAATCAACATGCACCACATAATGATTGATATTGTTTATTAATTGGGTGAAATCTTTCTTCATGGCTGCACAATTATTCATTCGATCAGCACCTCCGGACTCCCCTAGTTCTCTTTTCTCTCTCTATCTCACTCTCCCGCTCGTGGTGACACACACAAGCACACACACACACACGAGCACACACATTACTTGGTCTGAACAGGGAAGTCGATGGTCACTTTGCAAGGCAGTCCCTTCTTTACTTGTTGGTTCATTCTTGGTGAATAGTGTGCATTAATACTTTTCTGCTCGAAAAAAATTGGATTCCTACAGTTTTCCAGTATAATAACGGTTAATGAGAATATGTTTGGGCCAGAGAGCCACAGCTAATAGCTGCATTAAGCTTCAGTTTGGTGTTAAATCTGAGTGGGTATTTAATTTCAATTTGTCATTTCCATAATTAAACTCTTAAGTGGGCAATCTTTTGAGACAGTGAAGTGAAGCCATAGTAGAGAAGAAGCAGCAGACAAACTAACCGGAAACTACTTTGTCTGGTGTTGAGTGTCCAACATGTTAAGTGTCTGCAAGCCCCTCTTCTCACCCAGCCAGTCATCGCCAAATAATATGCTAACTTTCCTTCTATGCAACCTGCACACATGCATGCATCCTCCACAATGTACTGTGTGTATGTGGTGGGATGAAGGCCGCATCAACTGGATGCCTGTACTGACGACTTAAAGTATTTTCATCTTAGTGAGTTAATATTGTTTGTTATTTTTATGTGGTGAAGATGAAATTGCAGTAAGAAAATCAGGATTATGATTGTCTCAAACAGTAATAACATGTTGCTAAAGGAAGATTAGTATAAAAATATATTTTTATTTACGTTTGCCTGTTTCTGTACAGACAGGTAGAACTAGAATCGCTCTGGCCACTGGTTTTAGAAATGTTTTGATATTTTGTGTTGTTTTCTAAGATGAAAATCTTTGAGTAGAGTATGTTTAGAGTATGTTTATGATGTCAAATCATGCTTCAGTTGACTTTCGGTTGCTTTGCTACTGTACATTCTAATAAATACTGTGTCCATGTTTGGACATTGAATCATGGCAAAACATCCCCTGGAAATACCTTTCTCTTGTGCCCTGTTCTCTTCCTGTTCTCGCCTGGGGCTATTTAATGGGTGAAAGTTTCCTATTCCAACTACTATTCCTTTTAGTGTTGTTTTTGTATACTGGGTGTGTAGTTATGGTGTTACTAATATTTCTTTTGTCTTGAATAATATATCTCAAGAAGGCGATTAAATACAAATTTAAATAAGGTCTATAATAAAATGCCTATTATGCACAGTAAAGTTTCTATTGGGCCTTCTGGAAATACACGCATCTTTTCACTCTAATAAACGCACTGTACAAACACACACAACCACACCCCTGCATACAAACACGTTTAAGCCCCAACTTCGCTTAAAGCTTGTTCTCCTCTGCTGCTCGAGGCTAATGAACCCAGGCAGCTCTTATCTGCCCTTATAGATTTCCCAATCTGGTCCAGCAGTGCAACAGCCAGACATGCGACCAAACGCCTCGCCTGATCTGTAATCTGTCGTGTTGAAAAGAAGTCAAACTTGCTAACGATTGGCCTAATGGGTGGAATCATTAGCAGTTAAAGGGTGTATTAGGTTTCAATTAGCCTGTGATGCTCTTCTTCCTTATTTTTCTTTAGAGGTTTTAATGCAAGAAGTTGGAGAGCAGCACAGCCCCAAGTTAAACTTATTAGAATCTTAATACAAAAGATTAAGACTGGGAAGTTAGTGCATGTTGGTAAATCGGTTAAGAAAAGACGATTTTTAATTAGTGAAACTACTTTCCACAAGTCAAAGAAGACAAGTGCGGTTTCAAACCTGCAGGAATGGGCTGTTTGCTTGGACTGGGATAATGCTGGCTCTAGCTTTCTTTTGGAAACTATAAGTGACATGCAGGAATTGTAAAGGTAAATACCAGCGGCTAGACTCAGTTTGCAGAACCCTGAACTTGCGTCACTGCAGCTTTAGTTCAAGTTCAGTGAAGCTCGACTCAATACGCAGAAGCCCAACTGGGGCATCAGTTGTCATTGCCATTGTTGTGAACACGGTTACAGCCACAACCACATTAAGATTAAGATTAAGATTAAGATGCATTTATTTGTCCATAACACATGCACAGAGCTGCACAGGCACACTCATGCAATTGTAGGGAAATTTAACCTCTGCTTTTGACCCATCTGGTGCAGGACACACAGAGCAGTGAGCGACCATGTACGGCGCCCGGGGAGCAGAGGTTGGGGGAGTAAGGTGCCTTGCTCAGGGGCACTAGACAGGGTAGGGAGAATCCTCATGGATTTTTGGACAGATCAATCCAGGTTCGTCTTTTTGTTGTTTCTCTGTGGAGACGCACCATAGACCTTTTCTGCCCATAGTCCAAGTTTCTGCCACTACTCCACCGCCTCTCCGTACATACAGACAGACAGAGATTTCTGGAATTTTATATATATTAAATCCCTCCATCCCTACATCCCTCCATACATAAATACATACATACATACATACATACATACATACATACATACATACATACACATAGGTGTGCTTATCCTTTGAGGGTCGAAGGGGGAGCAGGAGCCAATCCCAGTTGACATTGGGTGAGGGCTGGGGTACATTCTGGACAGGTCACCAGTTTATCACAGGCTCCAATTAACAGAACCTCAATCCGCATGTCTTTGGACTGTGGGAGGAAGCCGGAGTGACCTGAAGGAAACCCCACGCACACCCCACACAGAGAGACCCAGACCGAACTGGGTTTCCAACAGTGCCCTCTGCAAGTCGGCATAGGACATTAAATAGTTAACCTAGTTAGATGATATACATGACTTTATTCTTTATACAAATCTTTTCTTTGACATGTATTTTTAATGTAAGTGCTTAGCCTTTTTGTACCTCCTCTAAGGATACCTTGCTGTACCCGTCCCTGAGTTGTGACCTACTTCCATTGCACGTCTGCTTCTCCTGGGCACAGCTGGCTCTAACAAGTGCACACAATGTAATGGCAGAGTTGTGTCTTTGAATCCAGCCTGGGACATTTGTCACTTTATATTGTTTCTCTTTAGAGCTTCCTGTCTCCGTTCTCTTTAAGCTGTTTGATGAAGTGAAATGCCTCAGTGAAAATACAGTATCTGTCTCCTGTGTCCTCTCCACCTGCTGTTAGATGTAACATCTCCGCTTTTTGCCTCTCTCTAAACTCTGCTATCTTTACCTTTTTCACAGCGTGAGGTGAAGCAAACAAACTGTAACCAGAGACACGCAGTCACAGATTTACTCTTATTCGGAAAGAGACACATGAACCACGCGAGCACACGTTTAAATTAGCAGTGGCAGAAGCTCCGATTTCCCGGCAGTGCTGCTGAAGAAATAGTGGCATTTCCTTCACTTCAACCTCACAGACAACACTTTTAACTCGCAGCCTACTTGCTCGGTTTTCAGCAGTTTCACCTCCTTTTTGTCTGCCACCGCACCGAGCCACCTTTTGAAGGCTCGGGAAAGAATAAAGGGAGTGTGAGCGAGAGGCAGAGAGGCAGGTTTTATCCTCCCACACCGCTGCACACACTGCCATGTGGTTGTACTCTCCCAGAGACGGGAACTTCGGCACAGCAGTACTCCATTGCTGCTGTACTTTGAGCTGCCTCTGCAACATCTTGGGAAATTTGTTTTTGCTTAGATCTGGATTTGAGTGACGGGTTTAAAATGTTGCCTGACACCAGAGCAGCGATGATGTGTTTACCTTGGCATAGGATAGAAAGGGTCGGGGGGGGAATTCTGCTTTCAGTGTTGGCTGATCATGCGTACACACTTTGCCACAAAGGTGTACTTGAAAAACCGTTGTACTTTTTGTAAACTTTGTACATGACTGTGTGCGAGTTTGTGCACGTGTACTGTGTGTGTCTGATGATCCCCTGACTTTTCCTGTGGTGCCACCTGCAAGGCAGAATTATCACTTAGTCTGTGAAATACCTCAACATCTAAGAGATGGATTGGTACAACATTTTTCAGACATTTCCACATGATGAATCGTAAATAGTTCCGGTGATCGTCTAACTTTTCCTCCCATGCTGGAATGAGGCTCACATTTGTAGTTTGGAAATGTCTTGAATGATTGGATTGGATTGTTATAACAATCATGTTAAAAACAATTATTAAAATTTAGGATTAATTATTTTGTAGTTATTTAAGTCACTATTAGGTCAACATTATTTTCATTTTTCCCAATACTTCGCCTGTTAATTTTAACCAGTGCTAATTAGCAAGTTTCATGATAGTAGGTTAAACTGAAATGAACATTGTCAATTTAGCATCTGCTTAACTTCAGTATGTTAACATTATTTTGTGCGAGTGCTGATGTGCTTTGACACTGTGCCTTAAATGATACATATTGTGTGCTCAAACTGTGTGTCTGTACACAAATATTTTGTTGCTTTGACTTTTTGCTTCTCCAAGCATTCACTCTGTCTCTGTGCATGCGTGCAAAGTCTACTCTCTGATTTCTCCTTTGCTCTTGGATTTATTTTTTGTCCAAATTCCCCAACCAATAGAACGACAGCTGTAGTGTTGACGAATACAATTGTCCAGCCCTGGATCTGCTAGCTTCCTGCTCCACGACTTCTTCAACAACAAGATGATCTGACAGAAAATCTGTCCAAGCAACAAAATATCTGAGTTGAAGTGCACAGTTTGAGCAAAAGCAGAGGAAATCCAAGCACACGCAGGGGCTATTTGAGAGCCAGGGTTTTGATTGAAATCCTTACAAAATCTGAATTTGAAATCCATTAGTACTGCTCTCGAGCTGAAAGACGACGCTTCTTATTTATCTCCGGAAGAGATTATTAACCTTAGGTTAAAAATAAATGATGTTTGTAGTTGGCACATCTTAACATTTTCATCTTTGGCAGAGATGTGCTCCAAGCTGAGTGTCATCTAGTTATGTGATTGTTTATCTGTGTATCTGTCTCTTTGTCTGATGAGTGTGTTTTTTTTATATGTGTGGGTGTGTGTGAGTGTCGGCAGTCATTAGGAGTCAGTTTCTTTTTCAGATACTGACAAGCTTGATTGGGAAGGATGGAACCTACTCCCCAAGCTCATTTTTATGACACACATTCGCATATACACGCACACACACACACACGCAACCTCCAGTTTTTAGTGTCATATGGTGTTTAACACATACACACACCAATTTAAATTGGCAGAGGTCGTTCTTCACAAACGTTCGGGGTTTGACAGGAGGCTGTTTTTCTGATAGTTATCTTTTTGTTTGTCCATCCATTCTTTCCATTTGTTTTTCCTACTTCCATAAAATGCAGACTTAAAATTCTCTTAGATTTGCATTCTTTCGCCATATAGACATTTTTTTAACCGGATTTTGTGTAGCTTACTAACAAAGGCAGATGAGCTCACATTTGCATTGATATCTCTTTCCTGTTTTAACAGGCAATCTCACAGAAACCTGGATTAGTAAAAGACCCCCATCACTGGCTTGCCGAATCAAAGGTACGATCATTACATGCAGCCCAGCTGAATTCTTTACACGTGATTTCTGTTAATTATGAATGGTATAATGGAGAGAATAATTAGTTACACCATTATCATGGACAACGTATAAAATATAAATGAAAAACTAAAGTATGAAATGTATTCAATCAATGTTACGGTCAATGCAAACTTGAAAGTACATATTATTGGATTTTTGCCTGTTTGAAATCATAACTGAAGCATATGCTTTATAAAAAAGATGATTTATTGTTGACGTGACCACTTTAACAAGCTGATTTCAATGAAACGCTGGGGTACAGGGTGCAAGAGTTAGGACGACTGTAATTTTCACCTGAGGTTCAGTGGCATGGCATTTGATCAGTTTCCCTCTCAGCCAGCATCCTAGTTAACTAAGGCTCTTTTGAATTCATGAAATTATGACATGCAGTTTTAATTCAATGCCTTCCTGTCACTTCCTTTCTCTCTTTTTGCAATAATAGTTGCTACCTGGCCTCTTTCCAGCAGTAGTCAGCCCCCCTGTTGGTGTTGCACTAGTGCTGTTTACAAAAGAAACATGTAATTACGGCTGTGGCCGTGATGCACAATGCTGTGTTAAAATGTTTTTGCACAATTCATCGTTTTTATCACCATAATATATTTCTCCTGTCAGACGTGCTTTCATAAGACGGCACATTTACAAAACTAAAACAGCACAGAACATGAGAGATAATTAGCTCCCTGGGTTAAAGAGTTTTTATGTTGGTAAAATCTAGGCATGATTTACCGGCTTACAGAGCACAGTTAGATTCCACATTTACACACCTATTTTTCTCGGCTGTAACAGCTTGTTGAATGAATTATATTGGCACAGCATTAAAACAGATCGTTGAAAGCTGTGTTTATCATTTGGGAAAAAGCTCATTTATGGGTCAGTAGTTAAGGTCAAAGTGAGTTATTAAGTCTCCAGGACGTGAATGCAGGTTTATGTTATCTATGGAATGTCCCCTAAATGGACCAATGACTGTGTGTGTGTTTCTGTTCTTAAATAGAAGGGGAATAAAAATGTGATTCTTTTTTTATGAAGCAGTTTAACTTTAAAGGGAAAACAGAATTCACTCATGAATTTCTTTCTATCTATCTGACAGTTTTTGGGGCTTAATTAAGTTCCTACAGTGCCTTGCATAAGTATTCACCCCCCTTGGACTTTTTCCCATTATGTACTGTTACTAACTGGAATTCAAATAGACTTAAATAAACTTTTTCCCGTTTGATCAACAAAACATGCATAGTACTTTGGAGGTGCAAAATAAATTTTATTGTGACACAAACAATAATGAGAACAAAAAAGTTGACATCTGTTGGGTGCATAAGTATTCACCCCCCTGTGTCAATACTTGGTAGAACCCCCTTTCGCTGCAAATACAGCTGCAAGTCTTTTGGGGTATGTCTCTACCAGCTTTGCACATCTAGAGATGGAAAGGTTTGTCCATTCTTCTTGGCAAAAAAGATGAAGCTCAGTCAGATTAGATGGAGACCGTCTGTGAACCGCAATCTTCAAGTCTTGCCATAGATTCTCTATTGGATTGAGGTCTGGGCTTTGACTGGGCCATTTTAAGACATTAACATTCTTTAATCCAAACCATTCCTTTGTAGCTCTGGCTGTATGTTTAGGGTCATTGTCCTGCTGGAAGATGAACCTCCGCCCCAGTCTCAAGTCTTTTGCAGACTGCATCAGATTTTCTTCAAGGATTTCCCTGTATGTGGCTCCATCCATCTTTCCCTCTATTCTGACCAGTTTCCCTGTACCTGCTGAAGAGAAGCATCCCCACAGCATGATGCTACCACCACCATGTTTCACTGTTGGGATGGTGTGCTCAGGGTGATGGGCAGTGTTGGGTTTTCGCCACACATAGCGTTTTGCATTGAGGCCAAAAAGTTCAATTTTGGTCTCATCTGACCAGAGCACCTTCTTCCACATGTTTGCTGTGTCTCCCACATGGCTTCTGGCAAACTCCAAACGGGATTTTTTATGGATCCCTTTCAACAATGGCTTTCTTCTTGCCACTCTTCCATAAAGGCCAGATTTGTGGAGTAGACGACTAATAGTTGTCCTGTGGACAGATTCTCCCACCTCAGCTGTGGATCTCTGCAACTCCTCCAGAGTAACCATGGGCCTCCTGGTTGCTTCTCTGATTAATTTTCTCCTTGTCCGACTCTTCAGTTTGGGTGGACGGCCTCCTCTTGGTAGGTTTGCGGTTGTGCCATATTCTTTCCATTTTCTTATGATGGATTTTATGGTGCTCAGAGAGATGTTCAAAGCTCTGGATATTTTTTTATAACCTAACCCTGCTTCATATTTCTCCACAACTTTATCCCTGACCTGTTTGGTGAGCTCCTTGGTCTTCATGATGCTGTTTGTTCAGTAATGATCTCCAACAAACTCTGAGTCCGTCACAGAACAGGTGTATTTATACTGAGATTAAATTGCAGACAGGTGGACCCTATTTACTAATTATGTGACTTGCAAATGTGACTTGTGAATGCAATTGGTCGCACCAGATCTTTGTTAGGGGTTTCACAGTAAAGGGGGTGAATACATATGCACTCAACACTTTTCAGATTTTTATTTGTAAATAATTGTGAAATCCATGTAATATTTCCCCCCACTTCCAAATGATGCACTATTTTGTGTTGGTCCATTACATAAACTCACGATGAAATAAATTTTAATCTGTGGTTATACCATGACAAAATGTAGAAAAGTCCAAAGGGGGTGAATACTTATGCAAGGCACTGTATGTGAGGTCTTTTGCATTGATTAGCATGCAGACTTCAACCTGAGAAAATTAATGGGAGCTCCATATGTAAAGAAAATCATTTTTATTATCAGATGGGCCCGGAATGCAGACTTTCAAGGTGGAACCTGTGAACTTAAATACTTAAATCAGAGACGTCTCCTTCCCAGTGAATGTAACAACCCATCCAAACTCTTCCTACCACATCTTTTATCAAATACAATCTTTGCTGACTGTGTACTTACTCTAACCAACCAGACAAAGCTACGCTGGCTGTGTGAAGAGGTGCGGGAACGTGTCGTAAGAGAACAGCGCCTGAGGAAGCAGCATCAGCAGGCCCGGGATCAGTTGAAGGCGCTGACGAAGAGCCGGGACTCAGAACATGATGCTCTCTTGCAGCGACTGGACCAACAAGAGAAGCTGCTTCACTCCCTGAGCACTGAAAAGAAAGGTACAAAAATGGTATTTAATTAGAAAAATACCGTAACACTGATTTCATGCGCTCATAGGCCCTGTTAGGACCTGGTAATATCTTCCATCCTGAGAGATCCGATCCCAAGTGGACAGCGCTGAATTCATCTCCTCACACCTGTTATTAGAATGCATCCGGAATGTGTCTCCTGTGACCTCTTGTTATTGGATCTCACATCCCCTCTGTATATTCAAACAAACCTGTATGTCAGTTGTGTTTGTGTACGTCATAAAATGCGGTTTTCATCCAGTGTGGGTTTTGGCACTGTGATGACTGTGTTGATAATGGCAGAGAGAAAGAGAGGGAGCAGAGTCAGGAGGTGCTGAATGAAGGAATGTGTGAAGCTATGAATTTTGCCAAGTGTTGAGACTGTGGCCACAAACCAATCCACATATGGACACTGAGAAGTGTATGGTTAAACAGTAGCAGTACATGTCAGCTGGCTCCTTCATGTGTGTCCCAGGGCCCTTTACGCGATCACACATCCAAAGGATTGTGCCCAAATACGTCCCAGACCACCTCTGAATGTGGTCTAAGTGATCTTATCTCAGGCCACAGCTCGTAGGAGGCAAGTGAGAACACTGGGTTTGATTTGGGTGTGTGTATGTGCCAGGTGTTTTTGTTTTTTTCGTAGTACTATCGTCATCAGAGCATGTCACTGAGTCACATACCCACGCTCTTTCATCTGATGCTGCTGTCACACAGCAGCATCAGATGAGACTAAGCAGGCTCTAGTCTTAAATAGGCAGCTTATACCCGACCAAAAACAACTTTGGATAAGAAATCCTTTGGCTTCACTGTCTGTTGAATTCTTGATTGGTAGATGGTCTGAATACCTTGTTTTTCAGTGAGGAGGATGTGTCTGTCTGCCACAGTCTTAACGTCCAAAGTTGAGTCAGTTCAATCCAGGTCAAACGACAAAAAACAGATTCAACAAAAAAATCTGTTCTGAGTTTTACTGCAGATCTTCCTAAACCAACAACTCAGTAAATCTCAGTAAACAGAAAGACATGCGTCCGTGTTGCTACAACAACAGCATTCATATATACAGTATGTACAGAGCCCCCACGGTACCGTCTATGGTCAAGTCTGTCAGTAAATCGGGCATAAACCGACTGTTTTTCAACACGCAGACTTTACAATGCAGTTTTGTAAAGGTTTAACAGATGATCCTCTCCGACATCCACACCTATTACTCTGAAGCTGCTAGTCACTTCTGTGTTGGTTCAGATTAGGATGGGTTTTGATTGTGATTGGACACATACACACACACACACACAACAGGCTGCACCTGCTGCTGTGGCAGTGTGTGAGGTTGGGCAGGGAGACGTGTGGCAGTTCTGTCTTCCTGTATCACAAACCGTAACAGAGGACGCCTGGACTACGGCTTCGGTTTGAGAATCGTTCCAGCCCTTCTATTTCCTTTACTATTTCATCAAGAGCAGCAACTAATTGCGTACCTTCACATCACTGAAGGGGTTTGTTACCTTGCAGTGTCTGTTTGCTGTGTTGGAATGGACACATGTGGAAATGGCTGTCGGTGCCTGTGCATCGTTTGTTTACGATCACAAATGTTTGAGAAAGCATCTTACTGTGCATGACTTTCAGAAATAAGCTTGTTTTGTCTGTTCAGAGTCCAATTTCCTTACTGAATCTCTTCTCATGTGTTAGAAGCTGTTTTTAGCACGTCCTCTGAACAACTCATGGAAATGGTTCTAATTTTTGCTGCATTGACAGAGAGAAAGAAAGTTAAAAGTAGCAAAGACAATAGAGGGAGTCAGAGTTGGAGGGGAGACGAGAGAAGGAAGACCTCTGCAGCGAAAAACAATCAGCTGCTCATTATTTCACTGTACGACTTTGACTACAGTGGTGAGACATTGTACTGTAAGCAATCTAATGATACAGCCTCATCTCCAGACCCTTTCTGGATACGAATGTTGAGCCAGTTTTCGATTTGACAGAAGTTTCCTTGTCCGTCTTCTGTGCAGGCAGTAGCACTGATATGGCTCTCTCAGTAATTAGACCTATGAGTAATCTGTGTGTCGCAGCAGCTGCGAGATCTGGTTATCTGAATTAAAGGCGTGGGAATTAAGATTTTATTGCCGTTTTCAATATGGCTTCCCTGCAGTGTTGCTGCTCGCTGATTCACTTGTTGTGTTACTGCAGACCCACACAAGACTTCCCAATCCCCGCCGTGCATGAATAGTCACAGTATGAGGAGCAGTAATGACACTACGCATTTACAACTACGCAGTTTGGCAAATTTACCCATCAGAACGGATTGTGTTTTTCTCAGATCTACAGTTTTTTTAATATGATTTGCATGGGAAGTTTTTCCTTATTAAATGTATAGAAAAACCAATACCATTAATTTGATGAATAGAGATTTTGATTATCAGCCATAATATTGTAACGATCCAAAATATATTTACCATAAGCTATGCGATAGTTATATGGTGTATGTTGAAGCCACAAGTCTGAATGAATCCAAAGATGTCTCGATTAAAAACGAGCAATGTTAAACGTGCTTCACCACCCACAATCCTCAGGTGTAGTAGTAACATGGAGATGTTTACCACAGCAGTGAAAAATCATGTTCGCCTTCAATAGAATTGTTGAACGTTACTACACTAGATTACTCTTAAGATAAAAAGCTGTTCATGCATACAAGATACAAACTACAATTTCTTGCCAAACTCTTTTAACATCAAGCAAAATCGTGGTTTGATCATTCATCATTGGGATGTGTAGTGTCTTCCCTCTAGCATCATAGCACAAACCATAGGTTTCTCAGTAGGCTATAGATGTGACTGGCTTTAAGTCTGAGGTTAACAGCAGCAGACCACCACCACATCACCGCTCCTCTGCTCACTTCAAGGTGTGTTTTCACAGGCTAGAAGCAACGGCTTGAGACACTGTAGGTTTTTTCAAATGTTTCTATCAAGTAGGTTTGCCAGTGTAGTGAGATGTATATGTTTACATGCACACATGGTTGATGAGGAGGAGATTCAGTCGTCCCCAGGTAATTGGATATTGAACTAGAGAATTCATTACCAGACATCGGGGGCGAGGCAGCCAGAAGTGCAATTTTAGCAATACCTTTGCAGGAGGTTTATAGACCGTTAGGCCGTAATGCTTTCAAATGAGATGATTGTATTACTGTGTACAGGTATGTGTCAGTGGAGAGCTTCTTACATTATGATAGAGATACGTTTGATGTTCAGTTCTCACTGGCTGAGAAGTGTTTGTAATCATTATAAATGTTTGTTGCAGTTGGCAAAAATATTTACAGTAGACATTGGTTACTCAACTTCATGAATAGACTTCGCAAAACAATTAATTGTGAATAAAACATTTTTGTTTAT
The DNA here is from genome assembly GCF_947347685.1 of Pleuronectes platessa. NCBI lineage: Eukaryota > Metazoa > Chordata > Actinopteri > Pleuronectiformes > Pleuronectidae > Pleuronectes > Pleuronectes platessa. The sequence goes on from NC_070642.1 coordinate 8,256,202, forward strand.
GCAATAAACAAAAATCTGTTAAAACTCAGTAAGGGTCCTGTTGGAAAAAAAGATCCTCTAGCAAAGGTCCGGAGCATCATAATGTCTAACCAGCATTATGATTCAGGGCAATACATATTGAAGTATTAGAGGTGTCAACAACTTACTGAGAAATCAAAGAGAGTACAATGCAACAATAGTTTAACAATTTTAATTGTCAGTTTTCACATTGTACCATAGGTTAGAAATTTGATTTATAAAAAATGAAACTCTTTTATTTTCTTCAATTAATTTCACATTTAAGAAAATAAATGATTAAACTTTTTGTTTGTGGATTTGAATTCCCCTCTCGCAGTCTCAAGCAATTTTCTAACATTAAAGCTCATTTTATGAGTTGAACAGCTTTATCACCTGCTTTTCTCTTCTCTTCTCTTATTCTTATATCCCACTGCTCTTGTTCAGTTAGCTCTAGCTTGTCTTGTCAGGACTTTGAATTCTCACTGGAATGGTGTAGCGTTGTATACAATTTCTGCTTTTAACAATCACATAAGGCATCTCTCACAAATGAGATATAAATGACCTGTAGCTAGATAAAGCTTCTCTGGTCTTGTCGACGACTCAAAGGGCTTTACAGTTCAAGTCATAGCCATCAGTTCACGCACACATTCATACAGTGGTTCAATACATATCACGTTCTTTCATCACATAGCGTTCACACACTGCCAGCAAAGCCGTCAGGGGAAATTTACAGTTCAGTGTCTTGCTTGGAATGCAGCCTTTGATCAAACCACCTTCTGGTTAATGGATGACCCCCCCCTTACCTCCTGAGCCCTCAGAAAAAAAAATCCCATACTGGTTTTGAACTGAACTCTGATCGTGTTGCTCCTCGGAGTTCACTGATTTGATTGGCTGATGGGCATCGTGTGAGATGATTCAAAATGCATGCAAATTGTCTGTGAGTTTCAGGGGCTGCTAAACCCCTGCTGCAAAACAAGACTGACCAGATCTGTCAATATTGGACAATTCTTGATTACTTATAGTTTATAGGTCCAGATTGAACTTTGATAGAGTCTTTGTCCGGATCTGAACCACAGTCTTCCCATTAGTGATCAAATCACTGTTCCCTAAAGCCCAAGATGAGGTTGATGAGGTGAAATGGCCGTTAAAAGAACACTTGAAAACCCCAAACTATCTCTTTACTATCTCCACCACTGTCACTCAGGTCCAAGAAGATCAGCAAGATCTCACATTGGAAAATCTTTATCGTCTGTAAGGTGTTGAATGAATGACTCACTGTTCTATAATTGTGTTGTTTTTCCATTTGTTACATATTACACACATATAAATATTAAATAAGTATACATGAGACCTTGCCACAGATGGAACATATTTTTAAAAGGTTAAATATAGCCAACCCTAACCCAATGCATTCTGATCATTTAACATATGCCTTGTTTTATAACATATCACTAACCCTACTTTTTAATGGGATTACTTCATCGTCTGCAACCTGTTTTCTTACACAGTTCTCTCATTTCAGAGCTGTTGGAGCGGAGTCGCAGGAAGGAGGAGGAAATGAGGAGCCTTCAGGTCAGACTCATTTGTCTTAACTAATCCATTTGTCTGCATTTGTTAACCTGCACTTTAGGCCGTAGATTTTTTTATTATGTGGCCTACTTCCAATGGCACGACAGCTGGTTCTGTTTTTGTTAGCACACCATTTTGGCTCCAAATTCTTTTTCTTCTTTGCATATCCATTTGGTTGTTTTTGAGTAACTGGCCTTCAGTCATCTGAGTTCTGTGATACGCTGCTACAAACAGCAGCACACAGCCGTGGGCCTGACAGACTCCCCGCAGCCTTGCTTGAACAAGTAGCTAATTACTGCAGACACGAGGCCTTGGAGTGTAAAAGCCACCAGAGGCCTCATCTCTGTCTTTCAGAACTACAGCATCTACACTTGGCCGGCCACCAATTCACCTAGTCTGCAACGGACTGGCCCCCAGCGTCTCAGTGGCCCTTTTACTCGACATTAAACAGCAAAACACAAGCACACACGCACAGACACACACACTGAAATGTCTGCTAAGCAATCAGAGTTTCCGATTGGGCTTCTCAGCCTGCTTGAGCGTGCGCATATTTGTGTGGATTGGATCGCAGGGCCCCATCTGTGGCTGCACAGTGGCACCTGCCAGAGCTTGTGTGTAATTAATCAGCCCTCTTAGACCAAGCCGAGCTTTTAATTATGAAGGATGAGGAGCGAGAGATGTAGCGAGGGAAGACAGATAGCGAGGGATGCAGAGGAGTTCTGTAAAAAAGAAACAGTTGGGGGGGTGGGCAGAGGAAAAGAAAGTACCCTTGTTACAAACCATCAACACATTCCAAGCAGAGGAGGTTGAAGCAGCCGGTTGGGGGAGGGAGTGCAGGTGTGCGTTTGAGTGGCAGATAAGAGGCATAGCATCACTTATGTAGAGTTGGAAAGGGAACATCAGTCAGGAGCTGGATGAGCGGCGAGAGCAGTTTGTCTTTGCGTGTGCGTGTGTCAGTGATTGTGTTAAGAAGCCTGTTGTGTGCTCCAGACTCTCACTGGCCCGTGCATTTCCCCTCCCTTGTTACCCATCTGTTGGAACACTATTCCTCTCCGCTGTCACTTTTCTCCCACACACACACAAAGCTGGGCTTCTCTCTGCTAATCCACCATTTTGAGCAGTTACCTGGACTCACTGTTTTGCAACAGCTATGAGCTCGTTTTATTAGCATCGGGTCTTTCTTTGTTTGTATTTGCATACAAAGTGTTATCAATGTGTTTGTGTCTTTTTACAGGACCGTATTTTGGATGTAGAGATGGTAAGATTTCATTGTTTGGAAAGAAAATCTGCTGGGAGACATGGGTGGAATAGAGGGGAGAGAAGTGAGAGAGAGATAGGGAGAAGAGGAGAGAGAGACCAGGAACGGTTGTCTGTTATAATGAAAACAATAAGAGTGGTGATTATTGATTGTAAAATTTGTATTAATAATAGCAGCAAAATATATATGTATATATATTTATATAATAATAATAATAATAGTTGTTGTTTTGTGAATCATCAGATTCAGAATGACAGGTACACAGAGTAAAGAGTGAAATATCTATGATATTTGACCGTCTGTGTGGATGGTAAAAACTTTATGAACCATAGTGCAAGCACACCGAGTTAGACATGTCTTATGTTATTATGAGAAGTGTAAGAGTTCATTATGAAGGTGGGCGGGCTGCCACAGTCTAGATAATCAATTGAAAATACTCTGTAATTTTTAGGAGCAAGGAATTTTAGGGAGTCTCTAAACTACTAGAGCAGGACTTGATATTCTAATTCATGTTGGCTTTCAGTCTGATTTAATGAAGCCGTGTCAGCAGGTTGACCTAAAGCTGTGTGTGAAGCAGCAAACACAAGACGCTGCACAGCACAGGCTTGGAAATGATTTCTTTAGTCAAGACTTAAACCTCTGTTAATCATCATAACTCTTACTGACCGAGTTAAGAAAGGAGCTGGAATGATAATACAGTATTGACCACACCATCCGAACAGTTAATGTCCGCCACTAACATCTTTAATCAGCTGTTACATGTCAGCCCCAAATTACTCAGCACAACTGAAAGGTCATATTGATCCAGGCGCTTGTTTATTCCCCTTGAAAATAAATAAATAAATGAAGCTGTCTAACTCGTGCTGTCTATCAATCACAATTATACGTTGCGCTTGACTACTTCAATCCTTAATTAGCCATTGTGAGTAAGAGGAGGAAATGGCTCAGACCGCCATCAAGTCAAATCATTTCTGCTTACCACAGCTACAAAGCGACAGCACGTATCGACCCATCCTCCTCTCAGGCTGAGAGGTGGGCATCCTCCAGTATGGGCTGTATGTAAGTGTGCCATTCAGTGCAGAAATCAGCAGAACGCCTCCTAACAACTAGGTTCTTTGATGCTTAAATGCTCTACGTGAATGGGAATGTGAAGCCTATTGAAACTTACAGTGGAGCGATGAATAGAATGGAGCCATTTGTTCATCCAACATCTTGCTGATTGCGTTTTAACTAAATTAACGAGGCACTATGACATCATGTCTGTCACTGAGATGCCTCCAGCACACCGCTGAGGAGCATCATCTTTATCTCCATTCACTTTTAGGTGTTAAAGAAAAGGGAAACAGGGAGATGATTAAGGGGATTGAGAGGATGCTCCAGTATTTATCCATGTATCATCCTCCATTTACTGTTGCAGTGTCTGGTGCCTTCTGCTTCACACCTACATCGTAATATTTAATCTAATTATGTTTGATTTCTTTTTATTTAAGATAATTCAGGGCATTTATATCGAAAAACATTGCATTAAAACAGTATCTAGGGCCTATGTTCTACAATCTCATGCTTTAAATATTTTTAAGAATAATTTCCCCATTTTGGGACAAGTACACACATTGTATAGATTTCTCTAATAATATAAACTTAAACGACTGAAGTCAAATTACTTGATATAAAGATCAAACAAATCAACACCTAATATTGAGTGAAATAACAGTTTTTTTTTATCTATCGTTTCCAGAACACAAGAATAGCCCTCGACCACCTGGAGTCAATTCCTGAAAAACAATGTCTGATGGACAACTTCAAAGATTTAGAGGTGGGTTCACTGGTAACATCACTTATTGATGTTATTAAGAGACTTTGAAAGGATACTCTGACACATTTTCCTATAATCTGAGTATTGGTCTGTTGTGTTTTGCGTCTGGTCGGTTATGATGAAACGGTCTCCATTTTGTTCCTTCAGGAGTCACAGCGGCAGAGGGAGATGGTCGAGCAGCGATACACCAAATACAAAGAGATCGTCTGGGACCTTCAGCACCAGCTGGACGAGTCCAAACGCGAAATCCAAGAGTACAGAGTACGACACAAACACACACGCCCACGCAGACAACCAGCTCTATAATGCCTTACAAGAGCTCGTACTCGCAAACAACAACCTACACCTTTTTCCATTTCAGTCCCTAATTGCACAGTTTTGTTCAAACAGCAGCCTTTTGGTCGAGGACATTCTGGCGTCGGGAGCCATTTGTGAGTCTAGCTCGCCCACGCTGGTGCCAATGTGTGTACCACACCTGATATACAACTATAGGAATAAATGACTGACTTCACACGCTTGTAATGGCGTCGTGGATGGACAGAGTGGGACAAGCCGGAGAAGTGTCACAAACATAGAGTCGAACAACAGAGGAATTTCACCAGTCACTCCTAATCCCCGCAGTCCTCTTCTGTGCTATAGAGCAGTCAGGGGAGACATCGAGGCATCATTGCTGACAGCTGCCATTAGCAGTATGCAGCCTTCCCCAAAACAGCCATACACTCACTTTTTAAATGGTTTTAATCTGCCAGATTACCCTCTCTGTTTGCCAAATGACTCCCGCGTCGAATGGTAAGTGACGATTGCATTAGCTTAATAGCTGTGGCCCACCCGGGGTTTGTTTAAGGAATAACGATGGATTGAATCTCTTTAAGAGACTTCCATCTTGATGAGACTCAGCAATGCAAACAACAACAAACAGCCCAACACATACAATAGTGGTTCTCTGTTTGAATTTCAAAAGCTCTCTTCAAACAAGGGTTTATCTTTTTTTGAGGTTGATTCTTTTCCTGGAAATCCAAGGACATCTGTGATGCTGATGATCTGAATAATAAATAAAAAATCTGTCACATGTGTCAAAATTTCAGCAGTGACTTGGCGAGGTTTGCAAGAGAGTCACAAAATAGCTAAATACCTGCTCAGACTGGCACACGTTAGCCTCCATGCTTACAAACAAATAAATGTCTGTATGAGAAGCTTTTAACATACACGGGTGCACCCACTTCACATCATCACATCTTCAGTCTCCTCAACCGAACATTAATCTGCGGAACACTTATGATGTCCAAACATCCTTTTTGGGGATGACAAGATTTGTCCCACAACTCTGATTTTACAGTGCATTAAATGTGTGTAGTGTGTGTTCTCTGTGAAGTGCAGTACCATAAAAACATATTCTACAAAAAGAGCTGTCCACACCTGGGGATATAGTGTGGAACAGTAACTGAATTCCACCAAACTGTTTTTTTATCTCAGTTTACCTGCATCTTCACCTGTGTATGTGTGTGTGTGTGTGAGTGTGTGTGTGTGTGTGAGCGTGTGTTAAACGTAGGTGGGCTATGTGCACGCATTCATTAGAGGGTGGTTCAAAGCCTTATCTGGTCATGCAGGAGGGAGCTGTCTTTGGACCTGAGGCCACAAACGGAGCTCATGGTTTTAGTTTCTTGTGAATATCTAAAAGTGGAAACCAGTAGAGAGTGTTGACCTGGTGTTACCCCCCCGACCTCACCATTAGAACTCCAACGCTCAATGTAGAGAAACACACCTATAAACACCAGAAACATATTTACAATGGATATTTGACAATGTGAAAGTAAAGGTCCAGTGTGTAAGATTTAGGTGAAAGGCATCTATTGACAGAATTTGAATATTAAATAATCCTAGTGATGTTTTCAACGTGTTTCATCTAAATTGTCTCTTCATAGATTTTCACAAAAAACACTTTGTTCCTTATCTCATGACGTGAAAGTAATTAAACAAATCTAAATGGCAACGGCCAGCCGGTATGCTGGCACCATGTCCAGGCCAGACCCACCACTGGTAAAGATCTGAAACTAATAAGCACTGGTATAGCTGTGAGCAAGGGGTTGTTTCCAGCATTTACAGATAATTAACATTTGGATCTGATCAGTCAGTCAAGTTCAACAAAAAAAGGATTCCAACACATATTTACCAACACATCTCTTCCAATAAATAAGTTGTTGTTTAGTCTTGTCACTGTGTCCACCTGTCTTCCAGGACGAGAAGCTGGATGCCACGACCAGGAGCCTGAAACTTGCTGCTCTTTCCTCCAGCATCAAAGGCCCCGGCACGTTCCTCAGCAACTCGCTGAGGTCTGACACTCTGTGTGAGTACTTCTGTATTGAAGCTGCTAAACCTGTGTTCTGACAGCTTGTCTAACAGGTGGTTTGGTGGCAGTCATGGTTTTGTGCATTACTTGATAAGTTGAAAAATGTATTGTTAAATGGTTTGTGCTGGAAACGTTAATGGTGACAGTTTAGCGACGGTTTTAGTCGGGTACGTATGTTCCTCCAGCTCACATCATATCATCAAAGCTTAAGTTGGGAAATTCTGTACATAATAATACGAGATATATTTCACCATGGTACACACAACGCAACTTATTAAACCTTCCATTAATTTTGTGTGTGTGTGTGCGTGCGTGTGTGTCACTGCCTCAGACTTGTAGTTCTTCACTTAGCAGCTTACAGATATTTGCACAGTGTACTTCCTGCGCCTTTTGTGTCTGTTTGACCTCTAAGAGTGACGGTGTCCCGACATATTGACGGCTGTTTGGCACCAGTGTTAACAGACAATACACTTTCATGACGACTGTAGCGGCAACAGTTAGAATATTGATAACAAGGACTTTTTTACTTCAGCAGTTGAGTTTCAGACTGGATGATTGACACGCTGGGGGATGTAATGTTCTTTCTCTCTTTTCTTTCGGCTTCTTCCCACCGTCCCCTCTCTGCCGCAGCTCCTCGAAAACGCCTGACCAGTTCGGATCTGGACGACTCTGAAGTCAACGGGGCCAAACCACTCACAGATTAGCTCAACCTCAAGTGATCTTTTATCTCTATCTGTTGGAACGTGGACACACAGCGACGCGCACAGCTGACTGTACCTGCCCAGTGCTGATCCAGAACCGACTGGACTGGACTCTGGGCCTCGCACTCAACACTAATCCTCCTCGACTACCTCAAGCAGGCGAACACTGAAGCTGCTCGAGAGCAGAGGAGCGACTGAGGGATTTCACACACACTTTGAAGAAGGACATATTTTTGCACACTGTAAAAGAGGAACTACTGTCAAGTGTTTTTTATTTATTAGACCCTGAAGTGAAGTTATTTATTGGGTTTCAACCAAAATCATTTCACTGTTACATTCTATTTTACAACTTTTTAACTCAACAGATATTTTAAATCTTGTAAACCAAACTGTACTCCTCTCATTATGTGTTGGTGCTCAAATGATTTGGACACAGTTAAGGCCTTTGCACACAAAATGAATATTTGTCTATTTGCATATTACTAATATTTTTGTATTTTTTTCAGAACTTCGAAGACTCGATGCAAGTTTCCACATTTCAATTTATCAGAGATTTTGCCTCATTTACAAATCTAACCAATCATAATGCATTTTGTTGACAGTGTCATATTTTGAAGCTGTGGTAGAAGAACAGCAACTTCCTCCTCAGTCAGATGTTTATTTATTTAATATATTTGACTTGAGCCACTGCTCACAGTTATTTCTGTCTTTTAAAGGAGTTGTAGAGTGGCCGTTCTAAACCTGCCTGTTTAGAATGAGCTGTTTGCTTGGTCTGTGGAGATGCTGGTTTTCTTTCTGGGACTGATAAAGTCACCAGAATGCATTGAGATGGGTGAATAAAGACTGACTGTAGGACTCGGACCACAGAACCCAGAAACCACTGCTGCTGGAGAAAGAGCTGTTCACCTCTTTATTCAAAGTTTAGGTAGGTTCGACTCAGAACCCTGAACTGATTAATCGATTGTCGTTGACCTGAGTAACTTGCTGTCATGATCAACAACACGGTTCCACCTGAAGCAGCTACAGAGCGCTGGTCGTCTGTTTGTTCAAAGATAGTTGAACTTATCACGTGCCCAAATAGCACCAAATACAACACCGCCCTTCCTCTGGACCTTGAGAACACACATGCCTAGTGTAAAGGCGATGAGCCACAGACAGACAGATTTCTGGAGTAAGACAGATATGAGGATGTAGCTTACTTGAAGCCAAGATCAAGAAACAAGTGACCCAGCTCCTGTGGAAGAAAGTGAATGGACCAAATGTGCACAGCAGGGACTTTTTTTACCAATATACTTCCAATTAAAAAGTTTTAATAAATATCTCTGCATCAGCTTCTCTTCAAACTGTGCAATGGGCGTCAGAAAACATGTCCAGCTGTGGTTCAGCTCAGGCCCCTGAAACACTTCATCTGGTGAAATCAGCACCTGTGCTTCATCGCTTCATGTTGATCCCATCTTGATTATATTTTAGTTGATTTATCATCTCTTGCTTAATCTTAATCAGGCATGTTGAAGTTCGTCTCAATATTATTTGCTGTTTGCGTCTCAGTTGATGTGCAAAGGCCGTAACTCTGCACAAACACAACTCTGGTGCCTTTTAAAGACTATGCAGTGTTTTTTAACATTAACATTCTGTCTTGTCTCTATCATGAAAATGTGACAAATCTTGTTTTTTACAACGTTTTTTAATGTATTGATGATTTTTTTGTTTTGTTTTGATACCTGCAGTATATATACACATGGATGTCTATTTTTTATGAAATGCAAAATAAGTATATGCACTATGAATAAATCCCCCTGCAACTTCTGTTTTTATAAGCACACTTGAAGTCCCCTCCATTTCAGAGTGAAGTGTTTGCTTTGAAACAGCCGAGAAACTCCAGCTATTCCCACTGGTGTATCTTTAGCATTTCTTCTAAAATCCCTCATCAGAGAGAACAACCTTAAGCCACACCAGAGAGAAACGTCCTTTTAATTTGCTGCCTGACTTCAGTGGGGTAAACACAGCACCTGCTGTGTAAACATTTCTTTAACTTGTACATAGTCTCGAGCAGAATGCTTGGAGACTGTGCAGCTCTTCAGAAAGGTCGGGTTGCACAGTGTTAAAGAGACAAAACAAAGATCCTAACATCAGTGAACACGCTGGTGGATGTGGAGCACAGACACCGACAGAAAGGAGTAAAATGTCACAAACAACTGAGGTAAATAACATTCAAATGGAGTCTACAGAGAAATTAAACTTTCAACTATATCCAAAGGTCAAAAAGCTTTTTATTTTATTTATCACTACCAATCAGCGGTTAAAATTAATTAGTGTAAATTGAAAAAATAGGATTATATTTACTTGATCATTTTGTTTTATTTTCCCTTTTATTTATCTCTTCACACCTATTTATTAGCTGTTTTCCCAAAGTAAACATTCCTATTTCATTTTTTTGATTTTTGTGTCTCCCTGTTTGCTCAGAGCAGTGACTGGTCCAGGGTCTGTGGGTCTAACATCAGTTGTGCGATTGCTAGTTCAACAAAACACTGGTGATGATGCTCGTACACTTGTATCATCCTAGCTGAGCCAACTTCACTCACAAAACTACCAGCCAGAACTACTGTTCTCTATTAGCAAATAAATCAGAAACAGACATATATTGTACATAAACATGTAATCAATGAAAAACTAATTATTTCATATAATGTTGAATTTGCCTTCACTGCCCTTTTTTTGATAATGAGTGTTTCGGTACTCTCTTTGGTTTACAGTACTTACTTAGAATGAAATATTATATTGACAGTTTTACTTAAAGTAACAGTACGCAGCTATTAATGAGCAACAGGTGCTGATACATGGTGTCTTTCATGTGGAGACAACTAAACTAAACCTACATTATGTTAAAGTATTATTGACTTTAGTCTTAAATATGCCCTTGAATGCGTTACTGTTCGTTTCATGCTGCTGGCGGCCGGCACAGTTTGCAATATCTCTGTGTTTTCGTTCTTACTCATTGATTCAGATTTAAGTAAACTGTCATAAAACTAGAAAGAAGACAAACATGGAACTGATGACAGAATTCATGGCATTTCACTATGTCACTCGGCTTGGTTGTGGGAAAGAACATGGACTGTCTATGACTGAAGTTTGAGAGATAATTTGACGTAATTCTGAGAGTGGGATATTTCTTCATATCTGTCATAGTTGGCGTGGGTCTTAAAGGGGACATATTACTTGCAAGGGGGGGGGGGGCCTCAAAACAGGTCAATCTGAGGAGGGCTGTTTCAGACAGGGTAAATAGGTGCTGTTTTAAATGAGCCTTGTGGTATTTTGACCAAAAAATGTTACAGACATTTCATTTAGACCCCAAGGAACCATATCAACTTGTGGTAAAATGGGCATAATATGTCCCCTTTAATATTCATTCATATTGCTCTTAAAGAGTCTTGTGTGAGCAGTGAATATTACCCATGATCCCCGGCTTCCTTGACCAGAAGAGTTGACGCTGTGACAAATACACCAAACTATTTATAATTGTTGATAGTTTAAAAACTTTTCCCTCTGAATATTGGAGATAAACAATGGTTTTGATCTACAGTTCAACATTCCTTGACCTCGCTGTACTTTGAAATCTGAAAATAAACATGTAACTTCCCAAGCTAAAGAGGAAATGTGCTTCATGCACTTTAAGCTGAGACTTAGTGTGTCAGATGAACAACACAAGTCCTCCTCTTTAAAAATGAACTTTTGGTGTGTCTTTGTATGGCAGCCTTGAAAATTCAAAGAGAAGAGGCAGAAAAAAACTGAATCGACCGCTAGGTACTCTTCTTCCCTCATAAAATAAAAAAAATTTAAATTAAAGCTTACGAGAGTTTTTCCTCGGCACTCCTCCTTTGAAGAATCAGCACGGTTATCTCTCCAACATCCTTTTCAAAAGGGAGAGTCTCATTTTAAAAGCAGAGTTTCTGTCCGATGTAGAAAATTGTTGTCCAGGTGATAAGCTGTCCACTCTGACAAAATGTGTTGGTGTTTTAATGAAGCTGCCTCCAGAGGAAACAAAGCTCGGAGCAAAACATGAGCTGTGATGATGATTTAAGTCTTTGCTCAAACCCTGATACCCCTTTAAAAACTAAAGTAGTTTGGAAAGCTGTCGTCCAATGAAAATACTGAAGAACACAGCTTGACTGCTTCTTAGACATACTTAGCAGCACCAACATTACAGGAGACTGTAAACTGGGACATTTAGAGGTGTTTTAACTTGGTGTCTCATATTTCACACATAAGACAAGAGTGAAAATTAGCAATAATATTTGTTCCCATAAGGGATCAAACATGTGCTCGGATGTAAATTTGAAGATCATGAGCTGGCACAAAATTGTTGCTATTCTCCGCTCTCATTCATCACAGTTTTCATATATTCTCCTTTGTGTAAATAAATCACATTTGGCAGGCTCGGTGTCACAGACATAAACACACAGACACACACACACACACACACACACAGAGAGGGAGAGAGACAACCCAGGCTTCCTAATGCTCTTCTTTATGCCGTAACTGCGTCCCTAGGAAAATGTCTGCTTATCTAAGCTATATTAGGTTGCAAAACACATGCAAACTCATAGATCAGCCCTGCTGCTCCCAGCAGACTAGTTTCCCCATTTACATTCTGCCCCATCATTAGTCCAGCTTTACTCCACTTTGTCACGGTGAGAGATGGTAATGAATAAATTCAGAGCTTTCCACTCCTTTGTGTTTGTTTTCCAGCCGAGGAAAATACAGCCTCTGTGTGGAGAGGGGGAAAAGAGGGTGGGGGGTGGGGGGGGGGGGGGGGGGGGGGGGTGTAGTAATCTGCATTTCCACGAGAAACCTGACACACATCTGTCTGAGCCTGTCGGGATGAATTGCTGCACGACAGTCAAAGTAGTTTGAAAGGTGTCAGTGGTGCTCAGATCGATACTCGAGGACTCGGAGTGACTCCCTGTCCGTGTGGATGCAGAGAGGCTGAGGAATAAGGTTGTTAGGAGGCTGATGCATGTTCGGAGCCGACAATCAACACAAAACACGAGGCAGGACACATTCAGACACACAGACGTCTTTTTCACACAACACAAACAGACGTGTCGCTACATGACTGACACAAGGTCCCTGCAGATGTGAACGTATCACCGGTCCTCGGCTCAGCCCTCAGATCCACCCGGCACCGTGTCAGTACTGGTGATTGGCTAATCAGGCCAAATGATCTGCATTTATACACAGCTTCTCTAATCCTATCAACCAGTCAGATTCAAACAGAGCTGCTATACGCAACCCTTCTTCCACCACAGACCATTCACACTCTGAAGAAACGCTCATCAGGGGCAAGTTGAGGTTCAGCGTGTTGCCCAAGGACACTTCGGCACGCAGAGTGCTGGGTGTTCATAACAGAGAGTCGGATGTCCAACGTCAGTGCGATGGAAGGTAGCTCTGTTCAGTCTGTGGTGTGTTGTATGGATTATTCATCACAATAGGAGAATGCTTGAAGGATGAGTTTGGCATAAAAGAGGCTCAACAAAAGTCTGGTGTCCTTCGTCTGTCTGAAGCTTACGACCACATCATGGTCTTCTTCGGGAGATGGGGTTGCTTGGTTGTCATGGATCTGCTCCAGTTGTTGTCACGTGACCTCAGTATGGAATATTGGTCAAATGAGAACAGGTAATAATTCACTGCTGCGTACAGGCCATTTTGGATGTTCTTGATTGAATTTCAGATTTTGTGATTTGACTTTTTTTGCTCAACCATTGTTACAATTACTCAGTTGTCTTGTAAAGCATATGGAATAAAAGTATTTCTTTTTATTGTGCTTTTGGTGTGTTATGAAGTGTAGCTGCATGGGCGCTGTCCAGTGCTGAAATATGTTATATTTAATTTCCTTGTGGGCACTAATAGCTTGTTGAATATTAAATATATATACATATATATGAATCTATATCGAATGTTCTGTTTGCCTTATGTGCTTTTATAGGGAAAACGACAACTTCCTTTTGAAAATGAGTATTTCCTTAGCCACTTCACGTCTTGGTCCAGCTCCCCCAAAGCACAGGTAGAGGAAAAATCCTGGCAGCGGCCTGGGTCATCATAATTCTTTAATGGAAGATCTTTGGAACGACCAGGACGGATCATACAAGTAGACACCCTGCTGAAATGGCCAAAAGGGAGAAGGGAGAAGGGAGTAGATTCAGGAGGTCACTGTGGCCGAGCTCCAGAGATCCTGGGAAATATGCCCAGATGGAAATCTCTACTGAAAGCACCTGAAGGACTCTGAGACTGTTGGAAACTCCCTCCTCTGGTCTGATGAAACCAGAACAGATTCAGTCCTGAGGGTCGTGTTTGGACAAAACCAGGACTCATCACCTGTCCAATGGGAAAAGCACTTTGATATCCTTTTTGAAAACCAGGGCACTCAGGACCTAAACTTGGCTAAAGGTTCAACTTCCAGCACGACAAGGACTCTTAGTACAGGCCAAGGCTGAGTGACGCCCAGAGCCCTGACTCACACCTAATCGAACATCTCTGAGGAGAAAATGGCTGCTCACTGACCGTCCAACCTGACAGAGCCCGAGAGGATCTGCAGAGAGGGACGGCGGAAAATCCCCAAACCCAGGTGTGTGAAGCTTGTCGTGTTTTACAGAAGAAGACTTGAGGGTGTAATCGACATCAAAGGCGCTTCAACTAGTGCTGAGCGAAGAGTTTCAATACATGTATGTAATATTTCAGTTTTTACATTTGACTACATTTCAAAATAAACTTCCACCGACACAATTATGTTACTGCTGTCATTTGTTTGGTGGTGGTTTGTATGTTTTCCATACATGATCGGATTTTCACCAAACTTGTTAGAAGGACGGGACATGACCAAAGGAAGAAGTCATATATATTTTGGGGACTGATATTTGATATTTGGTGCAAAAAATCTGGATCTGGTGAATTTAAATGTAATTTCAAAAAGTTCGTTGGACCTTGGCGGAGGTTTCGAGTTGCAGATTGAATTGTGGGCAAACAAATTGAAAGAATTTCAGTCGAATATTTAGTTTTGTGTTGAAGCTCTTTAATTTAAGGCGGCAACTTAACATGTGAGAACGGTGCAGTCTGGATACTTTCTGAAACCGCAGTAGACTAGGGCGGCTGTTCCTCCTCTCTGGGTCTCTGTTGTATTCAGGTACATTCAGGTCAGTGTTTAGCTCGAGGGCACAACGGCAGAACGTGTCATTTTAAAAGCGCTGCCACAGTGGAGACACTTCAGACTTTTATGACGTGGTAAAAGCACCTGAACGGGCACAGTCGGCCACACACTGCACACACACACACACACACACCCAGGCAAACACAGCCCTTGTCTCGGAGACACTGTGGTTTCTAAAGTTAAGGCTCATTGAATATTACCCCAGTAAAACGACTATTAGTAAACACAGCAACCCCTTAGTGTTGCTGGGGCCTCTCGCAGCCAATCAAAGCGGGATGGGGTGTTTGCCACCGCTGCTCGCTGCTGTTATAGTGCTGCTGTGAGCCTGGGCGCCGTCACAAGGCTGATTCCCATTAGAACAAACCTATTTGGCTTGCATTACAAACCCATTCAATCAAGCAGCCGTGCTCTGCTTTTTCGTTTAAGCCCGCAGGCTGAGAGTGTATCCAGCTGCTGTGGTTCAATAAGTGAATGGGTTATTGCGGCGGAGGCTCTGTATCAACCTCATTTTCTCCCGGGCTCAGAGTTGAGATAAAAAAAATAGTTTTTTTTTGTGTGCGGCTGTTGCGCAACAATTTGTATTTACAACCCACTTTGCAACGCGATGAGGTGCAGCACAATGTTTTCTCATGGAATTTGCAACAGTCGCGGGTAAGCGGGGTGATTTCCATGTTTGATGGCAGACAGGTGTGGAGGAGCAGCCAGGGTGACCCCTCCTGGCGCGGCGAGCGGGAGTCTCTTCACCTCCTTTATCCCACGCTCGGGTGTCATGGCCGCCTGCGAGGGCCTGAGCTAAATCACAGACGCGGCTGAAACGGCCACAGATTCCGTGTCATTACTTCATCACTTATCACTCGCTGCGCTGTGTGAATATGTGATCAGGCTGCGGAGCGGGAGGCGGGTTCTGACTCAGGGCTCCAGGCTGAGTCTGCTCTCAATATCTCCTCTTAATTCTCCCGTGTACTTTTTCTAATTAGCTTATTATACTTTTATTTCATACTGCATTGATTTTGAAACAGGGTTTTGGAGGAAATATACAAAATAAATGAAACGAAACCTGCTCTGTGCAGCCGCGTGTGACCGACTGAAGCAGCAGGACTAAAGCGTGGGGAGCAGAGGTAGATTAGAAAAGCTGCGGGGAAATAAATGATGGAAAAAAACTGGGGCGGAAAAGAGTTTTACAGCAAAAAATGCCAAACTTCAACTTGACTAGGTTCACACTGGAGGCAGGTGGAACAGCCTCTCCCCCCAGACCATCACTCTGCAAAGCTCCTTGTTGTTCATTTACAGCATCACTTTAACTCTATTAAAAACACATTTACATAGTCAATACCTCCTGTTTGTGAGCCTCTGGATAGTAAATGTGGACACAGCTCTAGCCTTTATACCATGAACTCACACAACCTTTCCTTAATGTGGATCACCTTGTTTTATTGGAGTGACTACATCTACACTCAAGTGAGTCAAATGAAATATTTCCAACTTCCTAAAATGTCACATTTTCAAATCTTTGATTTCTTTATCGGAGGCATCAACAACAACAACAGAAGACACACATCTGGACAGTCCTGAAATTCAACTTCCTCACAGCGCTCTCTCCTGATTGGCTGAGAGCAAAGGAAACGACAGGCCACAGGATTGCTACTATACTGTACATAGAAAACATGTCCACCCCCTGTTCACATATTTATACAGTATTTACAACTCATTTCTCTGCACTACTTTACTGCTTCTTTGCACAACTTGTTCTTGCACAACAGTCAGAGCCAGTAGACATGTACACACTCTCATGGTGTTTACTGATGTTTGTAATGTACTGCATGTTCCCCTACTTTCCTTTCACATACTACTACTGTACTGGTGTGGTTAAAGAACTTTAGGATTCTGTATTAATGACTTTATGAGCATTTGGTGTCTTTTTTTTACCAATGTGTTTGTTTAGTATATGATCATATGTTATGTTGTCTGGACCCAAATGTTCATAGAATATAAAAGTCAGTAACGTCAGTATTGTCAGTGATAAAATCAGAGATCGTAGAACACAGTCACATTTATCATCATAGTAGTATAATTCGGGACATGTAAAGCTACTTCTAAAACAAGACGGGGCTTTTTTGAACAAATGGAAAGATAATATGGATCAAATATTTGCTGGTAGAGTATTCATTATTCATTAACCATTCATTATTACAATAGTGAGGATAACTTAAATGTATAGATTTGAAAATAACCACAGACAATTTGTTTATTTACTTTGTTTTTCTGTTCTCGTCCCTGAAGATTCTGAAAGTCAGTGAAGGAGAGAGTGTGGAATAATGTAGAACGGTCTCCTCCTGCACATAGAGCCCAACAGACGTTTCTCTGGAAGTGACACAACAGCTGCATCTGCATGTGTTAAAAGAGTACAACTTACACTTATAACAGATGAGCATTTAGGTTTAATGAGTATCATTTCATTTACAGAGGTGATGCTGCAGCATATCCTCCATGAACACGGTGTTACACATGTTATCAGCTGTTTCACACTTTAACAAGGTCTCCACTAGTCATCTAAGTTTCCATGGTGCCACATCATTGAATAAATCGCAGAGCTGGTCCAACTGAGTCTGTTTGTTTCTGTTCATCTCACTTGAATCCTGCCAGAAGCATGCAGGCCAACAGTGATCCACACAAGCTGATGGATGTTTTCAAAGTTTAATAAAACCTGGCAACTCAGAGTGTTGTTTGCTATGACTGGCTGGTGAGAGGCAGGAGGCCTCATGTGGAATTCAGCATCGAACTCGGCGTGTGTGTGTGATCAGGAGGAAAGTCACCTTTACAAGTACCTGCCTGACTCAAGTCTTTTTTTGACAATTCTGATGAAAATATCTCACTGATTGGTGGATTTTTTCCTTTGTTGCTGTCAATTATCATCAGACTTAAAACCCGAGTTGTGACTTCATGAATTCAAACAGAGCACATGTGATTGAAGCTGCACGGAGCTCCCTCTACACAGCCTCTGCAATTATCTGCCACCGTCAAATCATATTTACTGCTGCTTCTGCCGCAGTCACCTTCACAGGAGTTGAAACGTTTTGAAGTTCACTTGTCTGCTCCCATCTCTCACACCCCACTTTCCATCTGGTCTAAATGGGCTGGGGCCGGGAGGCCGGGGGGCCGGCCTGCGTCCGGGGGCCCCAGGGAGCGGAGCTGGCGCTCAGATGCTCATTGCTTCATTGGGATTCTCTCTGGATCCAATCACACTGTCAAGCTTGGATTGGAGGCCTGTCTCCTTGGTAAGTAGAAACAGCACACACACACACACACATACTCACACGCACACACACACTGTTCTGAACATCACTTTCTGACACACATAGACAGAACACATCCAGTATAAATGTGCACCCGCCTACTCGTGGCCCCTCACACTCGCTCCGTCTTGATCCTCGCAGCCTTGTCGACTGCAGAGCAGCAGAGCAGCAGAGCAGCAGTGTTTGTGTGCGGCTCAGTCTCATCCGAACAAACAAACCTGCTTTCCTTTCACTCAAGTGATGAACTATGTCAAAGATGGGTCACATTGCCACTCTGCAGAAAACACCATTAAAAACATCAAGTAGCATCTTAAATTCCTCAAAATACCAGTAGATTTGAGTGCAGGTGGAGGTTCTCTACAAAAACACGACTCTCAGTGCCCAGTACATGGGCTGTGTGAAAGCCTGTGGAGCTGCCAGACCTGGACCCTAGATGGCACTGTGTCCTCTAGGCGAGCGGGCCTGCTGTTCATCATGCAGCCCTGACAGCCTGTAAATGCTTTTGTCAGTGGAACTGAAGATTTAGAGCCCAGATTAGCACATTCATATTTTGGCAGTTAATTAGAGCTGAGGAGCTAACCGAAAGCTCTTCTGGCTGCTGAGTGATGGAGCAGAGGAGGAGAGGGGAGGTGTGCTCCTCCTGCACGGAGACACAAAGTGAATTAAGTGCACATATATGCACTGCACCTGCTATTAGTGTGTCACTGCGTGCGCCCACTGAGACGACGATGAAAGCTGAACCCACACAAGCGCCGAGCCTTTTGTTCCCCCTGTGAACAATGATGTGGCTTCAGCATGCCCAGTGCATCAACACGCCTACACACGCTTGTTATTGAGGTTTGCACGTATGTGTGTGTGTGTGTGTGTGTCCTTCATAATAGTGGAGGTAAGGTCAGCGGGCTCATATTTTCCCTGTCAGGACTGATCACCATCGCCTCCACAGCCGCTTCGCCTGTGTCCGTGGAGGATATAGCATCTCTCCTGGATCTTTACAGAGGGAGAGGCAGGTTGTCTACAGGAGACACAACACGCTGCAGCTGCACACAGTGGTTCACAGCATCCTGCACGAGGAGACAGCAGAAAAACCTCAGTGACTGAGCTGATGCACTGTATTCCTATTGTTTATCTGAAAGGGGGGTAAAAAAAATAAGCCGTAAATGCATTTAAGTGGAATTAACCAGTTCATTAGTTGAGGTAAAATTTCATGACAGGTCAAGTGTCAGCCGTTAAATGCATGTAGGGGAGCCGGGCTGCTCCCTCGTTGCTGTTTCAGGGGCCGTACACGGGGCGAAGGCAGAGCTAATGCAGTCAAACGCGCACAGAAATCCATTTGGAGAAGCCATTAGCAAATGTAAATTGTTTTTCTGTCAATTAAGATATGAATTATCCGGCCGACATCGGCGGGATTGATGTAATCAAGTTCTGCTAATTTGACTAAAAGGAAAAGTGGTTGCTACACCTAAAATCCAATCAATAAACTTTGTCAGCCAACAACTGTGTAAGCAAATGGGTTGTGAATATCAAATGGATATGTTTCCTCGGCTGGCACCCTGCTGGTGTAAATTTGAAAGTGACTAATAGCTGTGAATGCAGCAATACCTCACTGTTCCAGGGTTTGTGCCAGGAAGCTTTTTCTGCATTAACGGGCTCCCATTCACTGACCTGGATTCATTATGATTATAATATAAGTCGAAAACAAATATTTATTTGCTGTTTGGAGAAATATTTGGCTTGACAATAATGCTTCTTATATTCTCTCTATTTCTGTGGTGCTTTATGCTGCAATTACTCTCCTCTGTGCTTGTTTTTGTTTCTCTCTTCTCTGGATGTGATTGTGTCGCTAAGTGCCTCATAACATTTTCCTTTTATTTTAATCTCTGCCCTCTGCACCGTAGAAAGGGCCATTTAATTTTTTACCAGACAGTCATATGTCAGGATTATTTTTGATCTGCCGTCAAACCAGCTTTCTTTGTGTGCAGGTCGACCGTCAGACTGTGATTCATATCCATACTCCAGTGTCTCTGACAGATGCTCCTGATCCTGAATCGGCTCTGACAGTCGACACATGAAGGGAGAGAAGTTGTGACCTGGTGCTCAGCGTCTGGCTCAGTTTACAAGAGAACAAATGAATGTTGAGTGACAGGGCAGTTTGTTTAAGAATGAGCCAATCAGAGACAGCAAACAACTACAAGTTCTCTATATCAACTTTTTAAATGAGAAGCTCTTTCGTGAACGAGAGCTCAACACACTGCAGCTTCACAAACAACACAGGAATACACAAAACACAAGAACATTAACATCACTTTGACTATGCATATGCATTGTCTATAGTGTTGGGTGTATTTGCAGTGCATGTGTTGTCAAACGTATGGAATGTTTTCTTAGTTTGCTTGTGTTGTGTTAAGTTCCGGTGCGCTGTCCTCTGAAAACAACTGTTTAAATTTGCTTTGAGAGCAAAGAAGAGTTGAACATCAAACCAATGTGTCAGCATGAGGAGAGTGTTACAACCAGTGAAAGTTAGCCACCGTTAGCCAAAGCTACAACTTACTTTATTTTCTTAAATCCCCCCCTAAACGGTTTTCTGTAAATGTCTAAACCAAACCATTTTGGAGAACAAAATAACAAGCAAAGCAAATCAGGAATTTGCTGTAGCTAAGTTAATTTTAGAGCATGAGTTATACTCTGCAAATCAAGTATTTATAGTCTTAAATATTGAGGACAATTTGTTTCAATAATAAAAAACTGAAATAGAAATGAATAATGAAGCAAAATCTCTCAAATACAATAAAACACAAGCTAAAGGTACATACTTTGTAGATTTCATAATGGCAGGATGTCATGTTATTTTCCATCAGTCTTTATTACATATATATATATATATATATATATATGTAAATATATATATATGTAATTCTGCATCGTTGAGGAGAACCACAGGGTCGGTTTTATTCTCCATAGCTCTGTCACACAGACTGTGTTTAAAGATGGACGACATATCGGCTCTCTAAAAGTGAAGCCAAAACATTTGATCGCCACCTGGTGGCTGGCTCCAGTATAGGTCATAAATCCCTCCTCCTACATATTATGGGGCATGAACCAAATGAAAATTAGACATTAAATACATATTTTTCAAAGATGGTTTCTGTCATTTTAATTTGTTCCTGTCTCACTGATTTGTGTTTACTTTGGATTTTAACGAGTTATCTGATGCTATCAAAACGAGATGAAATGTCATGATTGACACCTGAGACTAACTCCTGAATTGCTATAGTGCATCCCAGTGTTGGCATCCTGGATGTTGTGGCTTCAGTTTGGTGCAGGTTTAGCAAATAACATTTTAGTTATATTTTTTACTGCGGTGGGAGCCAGATCAGTGCACAGCAGTGAGCTGAAAGTCCACCACCACACTGAGGAGTACCAGGCCGGGTGATGTACTCCGTGGGTCATCAGACGAGAGACCCTTTCCACAGAGGTCATGATGTGAACCATTGTTATTCTACAAACATCAACTAAAGCCACTTCAAACCCTTTTTGCTGAATTCCAGGGCTCTTGAAGTTCATCTCTCGGCCTTTGTAGGGCACTGCGGCGGTGAGATGAAGTGTCATTGCCGAAACGAATGTTGTTTTCTCGCACATTAACTTTGTATTTTGTTGACTTATGCAGAACAAATTCCCGCACATTTTATTCGGAGTGAAGAAAAAAAAAATTGATATGTGGGTCTGTCTGAGAGTGGAACGAATCCCTGCTGGCCTCCGCGTACCCATTGCCTGTGGCAGGATGAATGAGTGAGTTAATATGTAGTCATTGTGCGCGCTGGATATACTCACACATGCTACTCTGATATCTTACATCAATGGGCTATTGCAAGTTAATGACCAGCTCTGTGAAGGACCATTTGCACGAAATATGGACAGTGTAAAAATGAGCTCGGAGAGCAGGTGCTGCTGCCATTGAGCTGCTCATAACCCACCCATATGGTTGAGGAGAATCTCATTTAACTGTGCACTCTCACAAAGACCTGGCTCTTAAGAAACCTAAAGCTATTCCGCCGCTGCGGTGAGGACTCTGGACCCCCCCGATAACCGTTTTCTCCCGTCGTTTTCTTCTCTCTCGTTGCATCACTGATCAGTGAATGAATTTGCATAATCATCTATGGTTAAATGACAGCGTGGAGCTACTCGACTCCGGACTTCATTTGAATAGAAATGATACCCCTTTTTGGTATAAAAGGAAATCACTGAAGTGATCGCGAATGGATGGAAAATTGTGATTTCGGTGAATAATCTTCAGGGTAGACGGTATCTACCTCCATCTCCTCGCAGCTTCGCCACCTGATCACACCACGACAATAGATGAGTGACAGCCAGCCGCACTCCAACATCCAAAAAGTTTTTGGGAACAACATTTTTTTTATTTCGGGGAATCGTTTGGAGTCAAAGGAGCATAAGACAATAATAAATAACTGGTCCAAATGTCAAGTACCAACACAAAATCTCAAAGTGAACACTGACTGATTTTGCTTGAAGATAAATGAGAACAAATAACTTCAGCAGTAAATAATGACATAAAAAAAAAAACAACAACATATTGCCAGAGGGTAATGTCATAAAAATAAGACATAAAATCAAGCTACTTAATAACAGCAAAAAAATAAATAATGCAAAATGACAAGTTGAGCAGACGAGAAAATTGACACAGCTTAAAAAAAGGAAGAATAGAAACAAAAATAAACACCTGTTAAGTCAGTAAGGTGCTAGCAACAGATCCAAATCCATCATTATCTGTCTTTATTTTCTTGTTCTGATGTTTTTAAATTTCCAATAAAAAAATAAATCACATGATGAAATTAATTGGAGAATAAAGAGGGGTCCCTAATACAAGATCCGAGGGAGGTGTTTTCTGTTCGACTTGATGGTCAAATATTCATGCGACTGAAGAGAAACACCATCCAGAGACGAGACGTCTAATCTAACAACATTTGCTCTGGCCTAAACAAATGTTCCTGTGCACATCTTTTTTTTTATTTATCCCCAGGTGTTCCTGGCGAAAGAATAAAAATCTTTTTTTGTCATGTTGCTACAGCAGAAAAATCAAATGGTCTGTCTGTACAAGAAGTGGGTTTAAAAAAACTGAACAAAATCTTGGATTTTCTGTACAATGTTGACCTGCAAAGCACAACGGCTATGATGTAATAAAATATGTAAACATATTTGCTGTTTTTGACACAGTCGTCTGTGACAACACATAGAATCACGCTTGTTCTCACTGGAGTCTTTAGTCGGGACGTTTCTCTTTTGTAGGATTGTAAAAAGTAAATCTCGGCCGGGGAAAATTGAGATAACTCAAATTAGTCAGAAAACTGGACCCGAACAAATGAAAAGAAAGAAAACGGGAAAAACCTATCAGAGATTTAAAATTCAGAGAAGTAACAGTGTGCAATTTGCCTGGCGGTTCCACTTTCGCACGCTTGAACACCATCTTGTATTTGGATGCCATGCACAGCAGTCCAATCCTTAGCCGAGACGTGAGGGAGGGAGAGGGAAATATTGAGATACATGACTGTATCACATCCTGCTGAGCGGTCACTGAGCACTGCCTAGTCAGCCCTGACTGCACAACATCCTCCCAAACAAATACAGACCCAAACTCAATCGCTAAATAAATTACAAACGAATAAATAAAAAACAAACCAAAGAAACAAAAAAGAAATAAAAAGACAGCTTTAAGTACATATACTTTACCTCATATCGCATCCATGACAGCTACATTTAATGAAACCATTTGTAATGTGAAATCACGTTTTGACTTCCAACTCTCCCGACAATCATTGTTTCTTGAGGTCCCTCACTTACACAGATGCCAGCACCACGTCACATACACCTCACATGCATGCTCAGAATGGCTGAAATGACAGTGATCGTATTCTACAGGGTTACAATGGACAAGGTTGTCAGATCTCCCAGGGTCACACACCTCTTCGATAGTCACTTGGGGTCTTGTGGATGTTAAAGAGTGATAATTATTCACACTGCCAAATGTCTGCAGCAGGGACTCCTTTTGAAAGGTCTGTGTTGAGTCCCGGTGAAGTTGTACTGCATTGTCTCTCCCTAATGCTTACAATAGTAAGTGTGCTTCCAGAAGCCAAAGTTCTTTAGTAAATGTTTCAGTGACTCAGCAAGTCTTGAGTTCTAAGGAGATTTTTTATCCTTTTTAAATCACAGTTGCCAATATGGTACTGTCAAAATGTTTATAACTTTGTTCCAAACAGTTATTTTCATGTGTTGGGAAATGACTGGATTTCTATACATAATATTCCTTGTCCTTGTCTTTCGGTCTCTTGCTACTGGCGCTGCCTTTGGCGCTGGCGCTGGGTGCTTTATCCTTCACCACAGCGCCATTGGTTTGCGCAGAGTTGCTGATGTAGTTGCGCGTCTCGTCCACCTGGTAGGAACCCTCGTCCCTGTTCCTGTACTTGTACATGGCGTAGAGGAGGATGAGGATGCAGAGGGCAGCGGCTGAGACAATGCCCACCACCATGCCTGTGGTACTGCTGGATTCTCGGATCACCTCGGAAGCCCCCGGGGGCACCCGCCGCACCACGCCGGGCACTGTGGGCAAGGCTGCAGGCACCGTGCGCAGCATGGGCGAGGTGATGAAGGGACCCCGTGGCTTCGTGCCGTCTCCATCAAAGGATGTGGGCAGGGGCAGCAGGACTATGTCCGGCTGCGGGGGTTTTACCTCGCGGTTGTTCATTTTCCCAGCAGGCAGCTTGGGTGGCGTGTCCGAGGGGACCGCCGCCGGTGGTGTGCCCCGGAGGTCGGGTAGAGGCGAGGTGGGTATAGTCCTACCTGCCTCAGAGGCTTTGCTAGGCCTCAAGTCCTTGGCCTCCCACTTGGGTGCGAGGGCTTTGTAGCCACCTTCATAGGCCGATGTGGTCAAGATCTTATCTGTTACCAGGGAGAAGGTGGTGTAAAAATCTTCATCGTCAGTCGGGGGCAGGCTAGAGTCGAAAGCTTCGCCAGAGCCAAACCCCGAAATCACCATTCCATCATCATCATCATCATCATCATCACCATCATCACCATCATCACAATCATCGCTGCCTCGGTCCGACAAGCAAGGTACCCCCGCCTCAGTGGCCATGGCCAAGGATTCTTTGGTGGTCTCAATAATGGTGAGGACGGGGTGGAGGGTTGGGGGGAGGGGGATGAAAGGAGAACGGGTGGATACAGAAGGGATGTCTATGGGGTCCTCGACTAGCACGGGGATGACTAGCTCCCCTCCTGGAAAGCAAAACAGAGAAACAGACACAAGTCAGAAGGTTGGAAAATCTTTTCTCGAAACAAAACAAGAAGCAAACACCAAAAGAACCGAAGAACGTAAAAAAGCAAAGCTCAACAAAGGGAAGAAAAAACGAAACTGAAGATAAACAAAGAAAGAAAAGAACAGAAAATATTGTACCAGTGCAAAAACAATGGAACTCAGAACCAAACAAGACCCAAACTGAAAGAAAACAACAGCCATACATAAAGAATACATTGCATCAAAAGGCTTTGAGGGATGCACAAGGGTGAGCCACAGTAAACCGACTCCTCACACGTACCTACATCTGCTCACATAACAGAGCTACATCTGCGCTGCACTATCACCTTGTTCTATGTGCTGCATGTCGTTGCTCATCAACAAGTCTGTATGTCACAAAGTTTTATATATTTAGTTCCATCTGCCGACGGCTACATATTCCTCCACGTTAACTGATGTTGGGGCTTTTAAGAGGCTTGTTTCTCGGGTCTTTAGGTGTAAATCCCTTTTTCACTCCAGTCAAACACTTTGAGCTCCAAAAGATGTGCTCTGTGGACAAGCAGACGCAGAGGCTATTACCGTTTGTTTGCAATTCAAGTGCAAGCCAGTGGGCCTGAAAGGGAGTTAACTAAGTCTGAAATGAGAACATGTTTGTAAGGTGTTTTCATAAAGCTGATCAGAGAGGCGCTTTCTAACCCCACTGACCTACATCAGCGAAACAAACACCGACCGCTCCTGCATCATAAAGCTGAGGAACGAAGGGATGTTTATGGACTGGAGCTGCTCCAGAGTCCAAGGAAACACGAATTTGAGCCTCTAAAAAAACCCGGCTGATACTTTAATGCTGCGCTCACACAAAACGCTAAGCGGGTTTTCATATTGCGCTATTCACCGGCTCTTGGCTGCAGGGTCGTTTGTGTTCAGTCACGGTACTTTGCACAAGAAGAGGTGCAAAAGAGGAGTGGACGAGCGCTACAGTTGAACCTGTAGTGGGAACGCAGGAGAAGCCAGCCCCCGTCGTGTGTGTGGGTCCACATGACCACACAGCGGGAGGTGTCTTGTCATTTCCAGAGCTACCTGAGGCTGACCAGTGACCATTTTAATGACTGGCTAGCTTAGATCGTTGCCAGGGCTCATTTCCCGCGAGCTTGATACTCAACGCTTTTGTGACATCACATCAGGAAGTTCAAATATTGCCACTACAGCCAGTGAAGACATTCAGTCGTCCAGCCATGTGACACGAACACTGCGTTCATTTGTCTTTATACGCATGTGTCCATTGACTTTGCATGTGAACATATTGCACAAAACAATGTTGCGCTTGGTGTGAAGAAATCATTAATCTACCTGATCTAAAACTCCACCATTAAAAAGACACCACTAACCAGTCGGCTCCCCTACTTGCCCTAGCCTCGTGCCTTTTGACCCCTACAGTTACCACAATGGCACAAAGGCACCGGGCAGTTCAGTGACACCTGAATGTTTGCGGATTGGTTTGATGGCAGAATCTCATTTGTAAGATGTTTAATTACAGTATTGTTCATCAGAGAGTTTAACGAGCCCAAAATAGATCTACAATTAACCACTAATGATGAATCCATATTGGAACACTTGATAACTGCTCATGATTTTCTGGCTAAAGCTGTCGCTGGAGCACCACAAACATTTTGAAACATTCAGATGTCGACTGAAGCTGCGTCTCCTCTTGCCAAAAGTGGCTTGTTTGTACATCGCAGAGGTTCACAAACAGGGCACTATAAAGAGATGCACACCTTTTTTCGAACGGTAGAGACAAAAAGAACACAACAGAAAAAAACGAAGGGAACCGAAAATCATAAGTAAGGCATTGCAAAAGTTCAGAGTTAGAGCAAACATCGTAAAAACATTCACAAAGTAAAGCCACAGATAGAGCTATCCAGAAAGGGATTAGTAATAGGTAAGTAGAAAAAACAGGTAAAAACAAAGTCAGCTCGGAAAATCATAAAAGCCTACTAAAAGAAAATAGGACAGTTTTCAAAAGGAAGAAAGCATACCATCAGTTTTTTCAACTTACATCAACAAATTGCCCGCATGATTTTGGCAGGAAGAAAACAAATTTACAAAAGAAAGTTGTGTAAGAATGCCTTTGGACAGGTTAAGTTAGTTTCGTCTTTAACAGTTTCTGATTAAGTAGTATATATTTCTCTTTTGAGACAGGATGGTACAGGGAGGCAACAACACATACATCCACACATCATGACATGAAAAATAATCCTCACCATTGCGTTCAGGATATCTCTTTTTTGTTCTTTAGATAATCATTTAGCTTTGTATAAAAAAGAAAACTGTATATCTATAACTCTTCCTTCGATAGATTATTCTCTCCATAAATATCTACAGCCGGATCAGATTACTTTTTTTTTTTCTTTTTCTTTTATCTCTATCGACTTTTAACACGTTCATCGGTAATGGACAAACGGATGACTGTACATATCTTAGAATCTCTACGTAAAGGGTTCGGGAGCTGGGAGTGTGAGACGGGGTGGGACCTATGAACAGACTAGGGAGGAAATGACATAGATGGGGGTGAACGTGTACATCAGTTGCCATGTCCATGTAAAGGCGGCACGAAGCGGTCGGGCGGCATTAGAGCTTTTGGCTGTAAGGAAGGGATGGGGATATACAAACAATGAGCATATACATGCCCATCTACAAAAGAGAACAGCACTCTCAACAATGACAGTTTTACAGACCCTAAGCTGCAACTTCTTTGCCATGCACAAAAATTAATCGACTCATTAATTGATTAAATCCAAATTCAATCAGCGGTAAAGCTACTCAATAACAGGAGAATATTAGAGATCAGCATAGAAACAGTTTTTCCACTTTGAAGGCAGCTTCTCTCTTTTCTCTATGAGGACTTGAATTTGAAAGCCAATCTCCGAAACCTTCTGTCGCTGTTACTAAGAGCATTTAGTTCATAGAGAAAAGAGGAAGCTTCATTCGAATAAGGGAAAAATTTAAATTATCAAAACATTGGAAAAATAGTGATTCTTAGCAAATTAGCAGATTCAAATTTGAACATTTTCAGAAAAGAAACATAGAATTAAACATATATGTGTCTTAGCATATATGTACAAAGGAGACAAAACAAAAACTAAAAACAAACTGGCAAGCAAGAAAGAAAGGCATTAAATTTCTCACACTATCAAAGATGAACAACCAGAAAGCACACACTGAGGCAGACAAAGAGAGGGGGGACAGTTTAAAGGCAAAGTGTCACCACCTTCACTTAACTAATAATAAGCTGCTTATTATTAGTTACTTCAATACATTTCTCTTGTTAGTATTTTTCAAAACACGGGACAGGGCGTGCAATCTGGATGTACGTCAGAGAGAGAGAGGTAAATCAGACAAGGTTTTTATTTTGGATTTTAGTTTCACTATAAGAAGTTGGGCAATGCATGCTTAAGTAAGTTGCATTTAGGGAGAGTAATATACAGTAACAATACAGCAAGCCAGGGGTCAGAGGGGGGGAGGGGGCTTTAGAAGGGGTCAAAGGTCAGTGTAAGGTCACTGCCATCAAAGGGCTGTGGGATATTATCTCAGGCAAAGAAACCATTCATCAGAAGTTAACAGGGGGGGGGGACAAGGTGCACCATGGGTGATATACAACCAATATTAAATGGTATTTAGCCCCACCACATTTGCTACTTAATCAAGAGAGGGGGAGTAAAGTGATAATTAATGAGCCTCATTCTATGCAATGTTTAGATGCTCTGTGATCTGCGCATAACCAACAGCCTTTGTTTGACAGATAACCACTGTGCTGGGAGCGAGTTCCACAAGAGGGCGCAGGGGGGGGGGGGGGGGGGCTTTTATCTGTGCCTCCGGTGAGTCTAAGGAGATGTG
The DNA here is from genome assembly GCF_947347685.1 of Pleuronectes platessa. Taxonomy (NCBI): domain Eukaryota; kingdom Metazoa; phylum Chordata; class Actinopteri; order Pleuronectiformes; family Pleuronectidae; genus Pleuronectes; species Pleuronectes platessa. The sequence continues at coordinate 8,285,578 of NC_070642.1, forward strand.
AGAGGCACATTTGTCTTCGGGCGTCAGGTGTTTGGATTCCTACTCTGCAGGCTGGTTTACAGAAAACCTCATTCATTTGGCAAAAACTGGGCCCATGAGTCAAGCCCTTATTGGAAATATGGCATGTGTCAGGCTGCGTGTTATCAGCTGACGTCTTTAATGTGAATCTCCCCGACTGTCCGACCACGCTCCGGAGATCAGAGTAATGTCTGACGTGATAACAGGAGCTGCTTTTCACCGTGCGGACCTGGTGTTTCATCTCAGCTATGACTAACATCTAATGCTCGCGTTGCACGGCTCTGATAATGTTCCAGCTACAGAACTCCTTGCCTCGTTAAATACACAAAGGCAGCACAGCATACGCGATTTCACCGAGGCTTTATTTAGCCAACTCTGCCCTTGTTGTCTTGGCCTTGTTTGCAACCTTTCGCTCCATTCTCGGCTAACAGCTTTCGGCGACTGTTAGCTTTGCGCTGTATCAACAAAACACTCGGTTGCGAGGCAAAAGCCACTGCAGTTAAGGGTCTCCATTAAAGTCAGTGCAGAGGACCTTGATGTTTTGGTAAACACTTTAATCCTACGTAAGCTCTTGCACAAGCATTGCACATCTTCCTGCGTTTCTGAGGCAGACAAACACTGGGGTTTCTAATGGGTTTGCTTAACCAGATTGCATTTGTTTTTCCAACATTGTCAAGATGGGAAGGGATTTTATTCTAAGCCGCTGCCTCCCTGGCAAATAATCCTCCACTATGCTAGACCTACAGCCAGTTACACCCTTTGCTTTCTTTTTTAGGCAAGAGTGTTTTTTTTTTTGTGCCTTCTAGTCTTTGCTTCAATAAGCATAACTCATCTAGAAAACCGAGAGTATGAAAGAAACTGAATTTTACAGCCAATGCTCTTTTACATCCCATGATGTAAGAAAGACATTATCTGCTCCATGTCCGTGCTGGCTTTTGAAGTGGAATTGAAGGAAATACAGTTTCTACTAAACGGCTGATGGGTCAAATACCTCAGCAACTTAGAGGCTACGAATGCAGAAGTCCCAGAACAGCACTTTCTCTTCACTTTTCCTCCCCACCCTTTGTCTTTTCTCTCTTCCCTCTCCTGGCCTGATCCCCGTGTCCATCCAGCGTTTGCTGAGGCTTCCGAATGGAGATGAATCCCCGACGGTGTGTCAGGGATTTGACGGCGCCACACCACAAAAGCGGGAAGCCTGTGCACCGGCACCAGCCGCGGATGAAGTGAGTCAATGAGATTTCAACGCTGCAAATTGTGGGTGAGTCAGTGGTTTGAGGCCCTGAAATCCTAGTGTGGCTGCTTGTATTGTGCCAGGAGACCTGCTGTAGCAGATTCATTCACCTCTACCCACTACAGGTAGGGAGCTGATTACCAGGGAGCCAGCAACACGCAGATGCTCACTGTCGACACAGTTGAAGGGACATGCCAGGGATTATATTGGTGCGCTCGGCAAAGGCTGAGCATTCTGGAAACATGCACCTTAAAAAGCCGAGCACTTCACCCTGCCATTAAATTATCCTATCTTGCCTGAGCACACAACTGCCAACAGAGGAGAATTTCTCACTGATGGGCAGCATCCTGTCCCATTTTCAACTCCAGGGAGCAAAGAGGTCTTTCCTGTGAGGACACATAAACCACCTCTGGCTGGGGGAAGAGCCCTCGTCCGGGGTGCCCTGGAGCCACAGCGCATGGCAGATAGCTCTTAATCCGTCATCATGTGGCTGGGGCCAGTCTGGCGTATGAAATTGGCATCTCCGGCAGGCGTGGCGACTTGCCCCTGTCAGCTGGTCGATTTGCTGTACTGCCATTAGGCTGCACCTCTGCATTCAGTCGACATGTGTCAGCCGAATAACCTTTAAACTGATCTGAGGCCTGTGCTGAACTGACAGCTGGCCCAATGGGGCTTGACGGAAGTCATCGCTAAAGCCACGAGGAAACTCAGTGATCCATTCCAAAACTTGATTCTCCAGCCTACACGCGGCTCTTCAATGAAGAAGTCCCACAACATCACATCCCTGCTCATCGTCTAAAATGGATTTGAGCTTCTGACTCTCGTCTTTATCCACCAAGGCCAATAAGATGAGGAGACACCTGTACATATGTGTCAGATCATCGAAGGATGTTGAGGTCATATGCAATCATGTAACAATCTATGACCATGACAAGTGCAACAGTTAAACCTGTTTGGTTTGTTTTCTCGACAACAATGACAGAGTTGGTTGTTTGTTCAAACCCACTGAAACCTCCCACCTGTATGTTTATGCTCAGGAGCAATGCAGGAAGTGGTCTGACATTTTCTTTATTGATGACAACAACTGTGGGCAGTTTGTAATGGGACCCTTTCCAAGTGTGAGTAATAACAGTAATGGCTCCATTTCATTTATGTCTTTTAAGTCTTAGGGATTGTGCAGAGCGTCTCTCTAACACAATTTACTGGCACCACAATAGTAAGTGGGACAAAGTCATCAATAATGTTATTAATAACGTCTGTGTGTCTACAGGTCGACATGTGCTCTGCCACGCTGTCTCTGTGCATTTTGGGCATTGGTTCGTCCTATTTTACGTTTGTACGTGTGCTTGTACACTTCAAACTAATTATTCCCATTGGGTCTAACTCATGTTGAAGTCTAATGGGGATTTTAGTAATTCGTAGAAACTGTGTGTAAGAATCAACCATTCTGATTTGTACTTGTGGATTTATGAAAATCATTTGCATCAATTACAGCAACCTAATTACAAATCAATCGCAAAATGTCTCTGATTACATGGTAATGACAAGCTGCATCACTGTTAATCACCGTTAAATTGAATCGGAAATCGACTTGGTATTTGCTGTTCACCCTCAATCTCTAACTGTTTCATCGCTCATTTCCAGGTGGTAGTTTTAGTCGCCGGTGTGTTTCTGTGTTTAGTTCCTTCTTATTCAGGGGATCGAACCATGAGTCACTGCGCGCTGTTTATTTGCTCTCTTGTGGAACTCACGTGGGATTAAGGGAGAAGGTAAGGTTTAACAGTTTTATCAAACATACAGACGACACAACCACGAGACGACCACGTACACAGGACAAGACAGGCAGACGGAGCACAGACAGAGACAGCAGGCACAAAGACAAAGACGCCTCCGAGAGAGGAGGAGCTGCCGCGCGGCTACGGTGGCGGTGCAGGACCGCCATCGTAGCCGCGGACACACAACGACATGTAGTAAAAGCCAGCTGGGGGTTAGCCTGACACTTATGGGTGGAGAAGAAGAAGCACACAAAATGGATGCCAATCATATCCGTGCAGAAGCAGGGGATTTTGGGGAGAGGACACTTAGTTAGTCTATAGCTACGGTACAGTCCAGTACACTGTGCATGCCACAAATGCCTTCTACTTGGAGCAACAGATAGAATAGAAAAACAGATATACTTTGTGGCAATAAAAGTCTTTTTTATGCCATCTGCATTCAAACAGACATGTATATGCAGAAAGGCTAAAAGAAAGGAGGTGGGTGTGTCGGGATGGAGGGGGGAGGGAGGGGGGGGGGGGGGTTAACGCTCGGGAGGGGTAGACAGTGAGTCATTCTTTCACACACAACTTTCTTGAGACAGAATGGGGTTGCCTGCACAAGGCCAAAAAAAGGGGTGATGGCAAGAAAAGATTTTGTTGCCGTTCATTTCCCTATGTTGTATCGAAAAATGGGGGGAGGATGTTTCTTTAGAAGCCATGTGGCACAAAAGAATATAAATAAACACAAACTCGGATGAGGAGGAGAACTTTGAATTTTTTTCCAACCACCAAAAGTTCATGCGGCACAAGATGAGGCAAAAAACGGGAGGAGCGGCTCTATCCTTGCTTGGAGGATGGACGACGGATGATGATGATGAGGAGGACAATAAAAACTAAAACAACCACAACAAAACTGGAAAATAAAAAATCATCCCCACTCAAAACCCCTCAAACCCGCCCCGGCACCCAAACGTTTAGCAAAATAAAAATAAAAAGCCCAAATCGTAAGCGACCCAGCAGTTGGGTCCAAATCGATACAGAGGAGAGATGTTCACATATCACAGGAGAAAAGAAAAGAAAAAACAAAATGCAACAGAAATGAAACCAACACCATGTCATGCAACTGTCCATACAACTGGAAGCGGGGCAAGGAATGAGGGAATGAATTTCTGTGTCCACATGGTGAAATGTACAGTATGTATGAGTGTGTATGACTACATATGTTGCCACTATATGAGGGGAGGGTACCATGTTCGCTGGGCGATAACAAAACTTCTTGCACTACAGCTCCACTTTTGAGAACACTTGGGTTTGAGCTTTTCAACAGTCGGGACACGTAAAGACAAAACACACGCGCTGTGATAAATGTGTCCATTCAATTTCCGTAATCTCTGAATTCAAGAAGCAACTCATGCTCCCAGATAAAGCACCTAAATACAGGGACGAGGCCGCCGACAAAATGGGTTTCGAGGGCCCCGACTGTGTGGTCATATTTTCAAGGAAACAAACGCTATGAAAGTGTGATAAGGACTCAAAGTAAATGAGTTCCTCTCACAGATTGGAGGAACATTTTTTTAATTACGAGCTGAGTATCTACGGAGTTACACGGAAAAGACCTCATTTCGGAGATAAATAAATAAGCGCTCGATTATCTGTTA